>NW_014569614.1:527333-610520 GCF_001313835.1 Polistes canadensis
AATTAATAATATAAATAAATCGTTCCTAGAAATAGAGTAATTAATAAAAAAACTATTATAACAGGACAAAAGTTCTAATAAAAAGAGAATAATAATAATAATGTTTCTTAACGTTCTCTTTTTCTTTTTTAAATGCGATAAATGTTCGTTATCGATGAAGATTGAACTCTATTTATGTGGAAATATTTCTTAGTAATAAATATTATATTAGTAACTATTGTAAATTCAATGATTAAGGTAGATCGTATGACATCATGAATATTGCGATTGACAAATGAGGTAACGTATTGAAATATTCCTACCAAACTGAAACGTCTCAACTGTTATAGATAATTCAGACGGTTGAATGTTTAAGTACGATTGGAGAATGTTCAAGATTTAATCGAGGAAGATTTGCCAAAGTCTGAGAGTTTGGATCGACAGGCAAGGAGAGAGAGAGAGAGAGAGAGAGAGAGAAAGAGAGTGAGAGAGAGAGAGAGAGAAATAAAAAGAAAGGAAAATCATTTGAGATATTTTATAAAAATATTATTGGTTTGATGGTATTGTCTTTAAGGATAACTATTGTGACCCACTTTAAAACAAAAAAATCAGCAGATCCAATTCCACTTCATTTTCCAAAGTGAAGAGCTTTTGTGTTTTAATGGAGAAAATTCTACTCTCTTTCTCTCTTTCTCTTTCTCTCTCTCCTTCTCTCTTTGGAGCTATTTGCCCTATGTCATATTTCTATGCCGTTAGGTGAAAGAGGATTTGTGCTTTCATAGACACGATCCATCTACCATCTTGACAGTTTAAGAGAGAAAGAGACAAAAAGTTACGCGCACCAGTTGTATCTTAATGAGCTATAATAATTGAGAGAGGAAGTTAGATTTGTCTTATCCAACTTACTCTCCTTTGCCAAAGTTCTAACAATAAATTGAAATAAATCTTTTGAATTTTCTTCTAATAATAATCTTATAAATTAAATAAATAAATAAATAAATAAATAAATAAATAAATAAATATATATATATATATATTTGTATAGAAATGTTTTTTTAATGAGAAACGATACAACATTAAAGAAAAAGAAAAGGGCAAACCTCGTGGCAAAATTTGAAAAAGATTGTTTTCTTTTTTTTTCGGTGTGTGTAAATAATTTAGTCGAAAAAGTAAATTGAGAAAAAAATATCTTTGAAAAACCTTTTCTAGTATAACTCTTTCATTTGAAACGTAACTCTTAAAAGCAAAAATAAATAAATAAGAAACCTAAAGAAAGGAAGAAACTACATTTCTTTTTTGGGGTAGGTGCTTAACTCGACAACGTCAAAGAAGATCGACATCAAAACAATGTACATACGTGTTTAATATTGTAAAAGAACAAAATTATGTTCAAGATCAGACAGAAAAAGAGAGAATGAGAAAAAGAAACTCGAAGTGTTCACCTATAAATCCGTAAAATGCCGTCATGCGAAGATCGTTAAGAAAAATATTTCCATTCGCGTCTGTGTCTATATGTGTATATTATATATAATAAATATATATATATATACGTGTACGAGAAAAATATGTATGTATTGTATACGTGTGATTCGATGCAATGAGGTAAGATCACGATGAAAGAAACAGCAAAGGTACTCGTAAGTGCAGCTGCGAGTTGTAGATGACGTTGGTCATCCCCGACGTCATTTACCCGGACTTAAATTCTAACATAAGTCAACCAAACCAACGTGTGTTTGTTCCTCTTTCTCTTTCTCTCTCCCCTCTAATGATATTTTCCTTTCTCACTCATTCCTCGAGACCAAACTACACACCTGAATCCAAACCAAGATTCTCACGAGACTCGAGGCGCTTCGAAGCTCGTGCGAAAAGTTCTCATGTAAAAATAACGTTCTGTCAGGTTCCCCCTTTACCCTGTTTTGACAGCATATATCATCAACCACATGTTAAACTGCATCGTCTTGGCAAAAGATTCTGACAAAATTTGACGCAAATTTAGTCTGTTTTAACCTGGGTCAACGTATGAACTTTACTGCTTTTACTTTGACACGACTCTCTTGTGTTTTATTTCTTTTATTATTATTATTATTATTATTATTATTATTATTATTGGTAAGTATAAACTAATTAATTTATTGTCAAGTAGATCAATTCATTTGAAGATAATTCATCAAATATTAGTGTGAGAGAGTAATCAAAGTATTGGTATAAGTATAGTAACGAATCATCAAACATTTACACATATATATGTGTCTTCTTTATGTACTTTATATTTACATTTACCTATCCGCGAACTAAAACTGGATCACTGGATCACTGAACATTCGAAATAAAGCGAGTAAGAATTCTTTTATTAAAATGGATCTCTCAATAGAAGAATTTCTTTGAACGTAAATGGAAACTATTTTTGGTTATGTATTATTCAAGTATCATAAAGTACCATTATTCTATTAACAATACAAAAAAATATTTAAAAGTGATATGATATCCGTTAATAGAAATAATTATTGGTATATTTTTAAAAAACTTTGTAATGTTGTTTGCATGTGTAATTTGAAAATTTTCATTTCTATTCGAATTGATAAATAAATATGTGTATACAATGTAACATTTATACCAGACGCGATTAATATAACGCAATAACATTAACGCATCATTCAAAGTTGGATTCTAAGAAAAAAAAAAAAAAGAAAAAAAAAAGGAAAAAGTCATTAACAAGTATGAAAAACTAACTATGAGAATATTCATAAGATTGATCGTTTAAAAATCTTACAAGCATAACCTGACGTCATATTCGACATCTGCCACAATACTGAGAATCCCATCGCCATCATCGTCGTCATAGTCATCGGTAGTAGTGGTAATAGGGACACTGAGTGGGGGGCTGGGGGAGGGGGGAGGGATTGATGAAAATAGGAAATTCTAACCAGCTCGACGATAAATCGTCGTCCTCGTGGTTTGAGTTATAAGAAGGATTAAAAATTGCGCCGTAGGGAAGGTGGCTTAACGGAAATGCAACGTTGAGAAGTAAAGGGGCTCAGCTTAAACGCGATTCAAATTTTCGATCCTTTTACCATAAAGAGAAAAAGAAAAAGAAAAAGAAACAAAAAAAAAAGAGAAAGATGTGGATAACGAACATTGAATATCCCAGGGTTTCCTAGATGATTCGGCATTTTCAGCTTCATCGTTACTACGACCCGCTCTCATTCATTTATTATTTTGTTTATTTTTCTTCCTCCCCCCCCCCTATCCCCTATTCCTCTTCTCATCACATTTATCCCCATTCCACCGTATACCTTACGACAAAAATAAATCCCCCATAATTGCTCGTGAAAAAGTCAAAGTAATAGAATAAACGTAATATGCAAGGGGGTAAAAAGATAAGAGAAAATAAATAAATAAATAGAAAAAAATCTTAGAGAATTGGGTAAATGGGGGAGGTGTGAGGTGTGAGGTGGAGGGAAGGGGGAAAGGAATAGGAGGAAGCTTTATACGTGTTTTATTCAACGAAGCGAGGCAATAATTGAACGAGGTGTCAGTGAAGCGTATCCAGGAACATTGGAGCAAAGAGAAAGACGACAAAGCCCTTCAATAAATAGGACAACATATAAAGCAGCATCAGGAGTATGCAGTTACATCGGCTTAACGTAAATCTACACTACCATACCAAGTCACGATGAATCCCGCGATAGATTTTAATTAAATTTCCGCGGTAGTATCCTCGCGTTGTAACTTATTCTCTCACGATCGAACTTTTCGTCGAGATTCTAACATAAAACTGGATATTACACGCATATCTATAAACAGTTATATTCATATATATATACACCTATATGTAGCTATAGTTATACAATATACATTAAAGATAGATATATATATATATATATATACGTAGAAACACGTAACGTGGTATATCGCGTACCCTTGACACGATCAGTTGGATCGTTGCCTTGTGCAATTAAAGAGCCCATAACTGAAGACATTAGTTATTAATTCTAAAACAAGTAAGCAAACCCTGAAGAAAATAAACGAGAAAGAAATTATAATAATATACGTCGTCGATAAATAAACGATAATAATATAGTGTATATATATATATATATATAAAACATCAGGTATGGAATACAAAAGTAGATTTTTTTTTTGTATTTTTCTTCTTTACAAACCTGTTTTATACTTTCTTAAGTAATATCTCCTCTTCCCAAGTTAATCCGATATATTTCGTTAGTTGAATAGGAGAAACTAGGGGGATGGGGAAGGGGGATGGGGAAGAGGGTAAAAGGGAACGGTTGGCGATCGTTGACCGTGCCGAGAAGAAGGAAGAAGAAGAAGAAGAGGAGTGCAATTCGCTTCCTCATCGGAATGTCGGTTAGTCCGAATTTTCTGTCGGCTTTCAAGATCTCTCTCTGTTCTTGTTCCTCCAATGACACGTGGCCTGTCTCTGTCCATATGTCTCTAAACTACTTCTACCTTCTTCCATCGGTTCCTTTACGAACTCCTATATATGATCTGTATATATATGTATGTCTGCATTTATGTAGGTATGTGTGTGTGTGTGTGTATGTATGCACGAGTAACACTCTTTGCAATTGGCAAGGGAGACAAATGCGGTGGGACAGAAATTGGCTGTGGCAATTTGAAGAGAGAAGAGGGACTGAAAAAAGGAAAAGAAGCAGAAGAAGATAGAAGAAGAAGAAGAAGAAAGAGAGAGAGAGAGAGAGAAAGAAAAGGTTTGGACGGAGCTGAGATAGTCGGTGCCAACCTCAAGTTATTCGCATAACTATCCTGTCGTCCACTTCCTCCTCCTCCTCCTCCTCCTCCTCCTCCAACTTTTCCACCTCCTCTTTCTTCTTCTTCTACTACTACTTCTTGTTCCTAACACTCTCACTCTATTCGCCTTTTTCTTCTTCTTCTTCTTCTTCAGCAACCACAAGACCTAGTCCCGGCCCCCTTTTATTCATAGAATAAACAGGCAGAGCAAAGCAACGCGTTCGGAAAAGTCAGGACGACGTCGACGAAGATGCCTGCAGCTGGGCACATTGCTTTGCTATGTGTCTGTCTGTCTATCTTCTTCTTCTTATTATTATTATTATTATTTATTTCTTTTATATTATTTTATACCATTTGATCGAGAACGAGAGTTGGAAAGTTTTCGTAGTAATTCGAACGAGTTATATCCCTCTAGTAACTTTCTATCTTATAAATCTTGACGGTATCATTTATATTCCAACTTCTTCACAAATATCCAACAAACACCTAGAGAGACATGCATGCATATATATATATATATGCATGCACCATGCACGAGGAGTATTATATCTGCATTTATATATCTGTATCTGCATATATTAGATTATTCTCATTAATTTGAACGTTGGGTAGCAGTATCAGGTCAAAAAGTAACTTCGTTTTATAAGTCGAAGAGACTTTGAAGTCATATCCGCAGTCCAGTTCATACAATACATACATATTTGCATATATATATACATATATAAAGGTTACAACGCAATGCAGTAGTGTATATGAGAAATGATGATAATGCATTATGCAAAAAGATATGACAGAAAGGGAAAATGGGGAAAAAAGAAACGTGTGGATCTTATCGAATGAAAAATGTACGTTTCAAAGGATGAATCATACCTGGGGACATACTACATTCAACAACTATAGTCTACTGAAAAAGACATCGAAACTTCTTTAGACTTTTGTCCATCCGGTTTTGGTAGGAAATGGGGAATAGGAATGATAAAAAATGGTATAGGGAAAAACTAAAGCTAAAGATAAGAAGAAAGAAAGAAAGAAGGAAAGATAATAAGATAAAAGAAAACAGAAAAATAGAAAAGAACACAAGATGAAGTAGGAAAATGGAAAGACGAGGACACTTGCCGTAGAAAAGTATATTTAGAGCGAGCACGTGGCACCCGGGTTGGTAGATATCTTTCGACTCCGAAGAAAAGCTTATGGCAATGTGTGGGTACCTGTTGCCACTAACTCTTTCTCTACCTTAACTTTATCCCAGAACCCGAAAAACTCACCTTTCTTTCTTTTCTTCAAACCCTATTCTTTTACTTTACCTCTCTCTCTCTCTTTCTCTCTCTCTCAATCACTTCAAAAGTATCCTTAAGATATATCCTTATTGTCATTAATTAATAATCTCATTTTTTTTTATTCTCATCATTTCACGTTTACCGTGTCAAAAAAAAAACCTAAATTACGATGACGAAGTGATAATAAAAATGAACGTTTATTAATCGCTAGATATTCTATTATTAAATCCTATTACCTCTAAACCTTAAATGAGAATTCTATTTAAAAAAAAAGAAATAGAAAAAGTTGAGAGAGAGAGAGAGAGAGAGAGAAAGAGAGAGAAAAAAAGAAATTCCAATAGACAGGTCCGAAAACAGTGAACGTTTATTATTCGCTGGATATTCCAGTATTACTTGGAATCGAGCCAACGCGTGTTAAACGATCGATATTTATCGAATAAACTTGGATGGAATGAATATTGTCTGTTATAAACTGAAATCATTTTGTAGTTTCTCTATGATACACTATATATATATATATACATACGTAGAAAGTATTCATGAGAAATCGTCGTTAACGTGACAGGTGTAGCTGCTGTCATTTGTCGTAAAATAAGATAGAGATATATAGAGTTAGTGAGTTAACCACCGCGTGTAGGTAGTGAAGATTGTGGTGAAAAGAGTAAAAAGCAAGTTGATCAAGAAAAGCAAAAGTGCAATGAACTTGAAAGAGACGAACGTATGCGTGAGTACGTGCGTGAGTGCGTGCATGCGTGCGTGTTGGTGGTGATCAAAAGATGAAAATATGATTTACGAACGTACTCTAACGTTCTAACCAATTACCATCCTTTCATTCGAAAACTAAACTAAACTAAACGAAACTAAACTAAACGAAACTAAAACTAAAACTATCCAAAGAGAAATATGCCTCGTTAAAATTAACACCTTTATACGTAAAACCATTTGTAACAAAATTCCATTGAATGAACGAACAATAAAGAAAATCAATTTTTAAACATATCTCTCTTTCTCTCTCTCTCTTTCTTTGTGTCGGATTAAAATCGAGAAAAATAATAAAAGATGATTAAAAAAAAAAAAATTAATGCAAACGTTGCATATTTCGCTCGAGAGGGAAAATGCACTCGCAAGAGATGCAAGTTTCTGGTTCAAGGTTAACTTCTCTCCCATAGAGAGACTGAGAAAAAGAGAAAGAGAAAGCGATTGAATGAGCATGTGTGTGTGGTGTGTGTGTGTATGTGCATGCGTGTGTTGAGTGTTTGTTCATGTATTTGAGAAAGAGAAGGAAAGAGAGAGAGAGAGAGAGAGAGAGAGAGAGAGATAGAAACATCGTGCAATGGTTCGGATGAAAGTCTTACGTAAACGATGATGTAAGAGCCGTTACATCGTTGTGTAGATGATGTTACGTGATGCAACGCCATAAGAGTACCGTAATTTAAAGGAAAAATGACCATTACAAGCAAATATAAGAACAGAAGCTTTCATAAGAGAAGCAAAGCAAATCGTACACAAAAGAATAATGCTCAACACTCATACTCCTGTTGACAGATTTTTCTTCATCTCTTTAATCTTCATCTTCCACATTTCTCTCTTTTTATCTTTTTTTTTTTATTCTCAACCCTTTTTCTCCATTCTCTCAACTCGAAGAAGAACAAAGAAACGTTTATACGTAAACAGAAATAAATATATAGAGAAAAAGAAATACTCTTGTAATGTATATTTGTATGTGTAACGTGTATACAGATATAGAAGATGTACACACGAAGAAAAAAATGAAATACTTTATGTGTGGGTGTGTGCATTAAGTGGGTATGTGAATATGCATTGAAATATATATAATTAGTATGATATATAATATAATTTAATATTAGGAAAAACACACACAAAATAGAGTTAGAAATAATTTTCTAGAAAATATTTTTAATATGTTTACACATAAAGAATTTTTCTATAAATTTATATACATTTATTGAATGTTCTGTCGTTAAAATAATTGTAAAAATTATATAGACGCCCTGTCTGCTTCGCAGACTCAACCTGAATATTTATTTATATACATATATTACATATAATACGATTGTTACAATCACATATCAACAGGATATCGTTGTGAAACGATATAAAAGCTTTGAAGAGGAGCTTCGCTCGAGAGTACAATAAATTCGTGTGTTGCTGATCCCAATGGAGCCAAAAAATAAAAAGCAAAAAAAAAAAAAAGAATAAGAAGGAGAGAGAGAGAGAGAGAGAGAGAGAGAAAGAGAGAGAGAGAGAGAGAGAGAGAGAGAGAGAAGAAAAATCAGAGCATCGTCCTGATTTTTCTTTTTCTTTTTTCCTCGAGAATTTCAATTCCAGATTACGTAAAACTCTCTCGTTGGTTTACACGCAACTACAACATTCAGGTAAATAAATTTTTCAACGGTAGTACTTCGACCTGGTTGAATAAACGTATGACAACAAGTACAATAAAAATAAAAAGAAAATAAAGGAAAAAAGAAAAAAAAAAAAAATAAATGAGGTATAGGATTAAAAGAAACTTTTTCACTTTCACTTGTGTGATATACACCGGGAGTGAATGGCCCGATCAAAATACCATAATCTAGATTGATCTAACGTGAGGATCGAAAAGATATAACGAGGAAAATATAAGTCACGCGTTGATTACGTTACGATTCGTTTAAAGGATATACTAAAAGTATGGGAAAATAAAGAAAAATGTTGATTTAAAAAAAAAAAAAAAAAAAGAAAACACGAAAAGAAGAAAAAAAAGATATAAAACGTTCTTACAACTTCCTGTTTCCTTTAGAAACCTGTTGGAAATGAACAAAAATGAACTCGGGTGTAATTTATCATGATCCAGTAAATGTGTGGTAACGTTTAATACTTACGCGTATATATTTCTCTCTCTCTCTCTCTCTCTTTCTCTTTCTCTCTCTCTCTTTCTCTTTCTCTATGTCTTTCACTATTACTCTCTGAAAATATATCAATGTGTTCCAAGTTTTTGGAAAGATCAAGGTCCCTATGATTTTGCCAAGAATTGGAAATTAATGTTAACCCGTTAACCGAAGATCGGATGAGTTAACTCATCAACCAGAATTCTTTTTAATCTTTTGATAAAAGTGCGACATATAAATCATTTCTGTTCTTAATCAAATGGAGAAGAAGAAGAAAAAAAAAAGAAAAGGAGAAAATTCTTAAATTTACAAGCCATTAATCTATCCTAAGCTTCCTGGTCACCATAATTCTAACGATTTTATTTTATTTTATCTTATTTTTAATCTATTAATCATTTAACGAAGTATATCTTAAACCGCATAGAGATAGATTGAGAGAAAGAGAAAGTGAAAGAGAGAGAGAGAGAAAAAAAGCATCAAATTTTAACATAGACATGTTTTTTTTTTTTTTAAACTATTCATTTTAAACAAACGATAAATATAACGTAATAAAGAAACAAAAAAAAAAGCTCGCGTTGTGTGGTGGCTCTTCGTAATAAAATATTAATTTAAATAAATAACCGTGTATACTTGACAATCGAGAATCTCCTGTCCCGTTAACAGGTTAGCATTTAATAACAACAACAACAAAAAATAAAATAAAAAAAAAAAGAAAAAGAGAAAGAGAAGGACATCTAGATGAAATGTTAAACATAATTACCATACTACTACATCACTTTCAAGATCACAAATGCTATTAACTTTTTCTATTACTTTGCACGAGCATCGTACGTTAAGTATCATAAATTTTTCTAATGATTAATTTGCATGCATATATTGATGTTCAACAACTATTATATACACTTTCGTTATATCATAAATACTTAGATAGACAATTAATGTCATTGTATAAATGAATTAGTTCTGGTCGTTCGATTGATAGAAAAAAAAAAAAAAAAAAGAAGAATTTAGAGAAAGAGAAAGAGAGAAAGAAAGAAATCCTACGTTTCACAAATCGTCTTGTGGTCCATAATTTTTAATAGACAAAATTAGGTTTCGTTTAGAAAAAAAAAATAAAAAAATACACATCTGGATAAATAAATAAAGAAAATAAGAAAAAAAATGAAAAAAACTAAAGAAAGAGAGAAAGAGAGAGATAGAAGAAACAAATTTAAGTAAATGTACGAATCGATTGCAAATTGATTTTCCTCTAAGCTAATTTCGAAATATTCATCCATACATTCATACATACATACATACATAACATGCATACAAACATGGATAGATATATAGATATATATATATATTTAAAATACATAGACGAGGATATCTTCCCAGAAGCAAAAGACGCGATACAGAAATAGTCGAACGAGAGAAACAAGTTTGAAAGCTGAGGTTCCACAACTAGCGAGGCTCTTTCACGTCGCTTAGAACACGTTTGCGCATACCTTTCGTTCGCGAGACCGCGACGGTACGACTCCTGTGATAATTATAAACCAACATAGTATGATACATGCGAGAAAGAGAGAAAGAGCAAGTAATGTTCATCCCAAATCGTTTCTTTCTATGCCCATTTCGTCCTCAATTATTCCTTATTCTAACATTTTACAACCTCATTTATACGAATTTACCAATTTCGTATATTACCCCTCCCCCTTAGCCCCTACCATCATCACAAATTAACATATTGATAAACGTTTGGAAAGGAAATATTTGCAAGTATTATAAATAGATGTGAGAAAAAAAGAAAGAGAGAGATAGAAATGAGGATGAAGAAGATAGAATTGTGTTCTCCATTTTGTATTTCATTTTTATTATTACGCATCGCGTGGTTTCATGTGATTTATGACACTATTATATTATTCCACACGTTTTTCTGTGGTTTTCAATATATAGATGACAGAAAAACTAAACTACAAACTAAGAGATGAGAACATTGATGTATATGTTACCGTCAAAGCCGAAAATCAATCATTGCTAGTAATTCCTCGGCATTGTTATCAATGCAAAGCGCCTTCTGACGAAGTATTTGAAAAGTTTTGGTAAATATTTTATATACTAAAAGTTAATAGACTTTTATGAAACTTATATTAAATTAAAGTACACTCTTTTGTCTACGCGTAGAATACCTAATCGAGTTAAAAATTTAGCATGTAACTTCATAAAATGTCAGAGAATGCAATGCTGTAAATTGTGCATCTTTGCAATTTCTTTGAAAAGTTTTGGTAAATATTTTTAATACTTTTAGCAAATGGATTTTAATGATTTTTATATTAAATTAAAGTGCACTCTTTTATCTACACGTAGAATACAAATTTAAGTTATAAATCAATCAGCAAAGGTTCATACAATGGCAAAGAATGCGATGCTGCAAATTTTTCCTACTTTGCCATTTCTTTGAAAAGTTTCGGTAACATATAGGCTTTGACGGTAACATATATATAAAAAAAAAAAAATAAAAAAAAGTAAAGAAAAAAGAAAAAACGGAAACTTGTTCACCTATTGATTAATAGTCTAAACATCAATTATGCGATTTCGTGGGAAATAAAAATACTTCCATTAAGAACCGTCCTTGTTAAGGATGAAAATATACGATAGGTCGTCCGTAAACGAGGATCGTAGACGGATGAAATAATGAAAAGAATCGATTACGAAAAAAAGGACAAACGTTGAGAAAAGAAAGATTCTTCTTTCCCGCAATACTGGTGCAAGGATGCTCGTAAGATTTTTAAGGACTGTTACAAACTGTTTCAGACCGTTTTATACTGCGAAAATAAAAATTTTCTACCTCGTCGTCGTCGTCGTCGTCATCGTCATCCTCCTCCTCTCCCTCCCCCCTCATCACCCTCCTACTCCTCCTCCTCTTTCTGGTTGGTTGCCGAGGTAAACGAGAAAGTATTCATTAAAGCGTTTACGATCCGTACGATCAACGAGATAGTCTTGTTAAAACGTTATCGTTTACATGCCACGACCTGTTCGCCATGATCTAACACACTCTTGCCGATACAATACTGGGTGTTCCTCAAATAATTTACAAAGAGTTTGATTACACGATTGTAAAATTTCATATTATTTCTTTCAATATTAAATCTGAAAGATATTATAATTGTTTTTTCTATTCTCTACATTTCTCTTACAGATTAATTCTTTCAATATATTGCAAAATAGACAACGACAAGAAAACAAACATAGATCAGCCTAAAATAAAAATCCAATGGAAAAAGAAAAATCGTAATCGATTTAACTTTGAAAATCTATCCTAAAAAAAAAATGGGTAAAACATAAATTTTGCAAATATATAATAATATATCACATCCATAATCTAATAAATTCATACTCAATCTCTAATTCGCGTCATTATTTTTTCCCCCATTGGGGGGTAATAATTTAAATTAAACGATTTACGTGTGTTTAACAAAAAAAAAAAAAAGAAAAAATCGCAAAAAGATAATGAAAAGTCTGGAGGAGTAGAAATTTATAATGATTGTATCTATCGAATGTAAAAAATTTTCGCGATCACTCGGTATTAGAGGAAAAAAAAAAAGAAAAAAGAACGTATACACACACATACGGAGAGAGAAAGAGAAAGAGAGAGAGAGAGATAATCAGAAAGAAAAAAAGAAAGAAATATATATATAGAGAGAGAGAGAGAGAGAACACACGGTATATTATACTGATGATCTAGGTTTTAAAGTTATCTTCGGGGCTACGTCCGATCGAATTGAGAGCTACTCGGCCGTGAATATCCGTGAATTATATACCCCAACGAACGATATACATATTGCCTAGGAGTTTAGCTTATCGCACCCGTACGCGTTTAACGCTTGCCCATCGATTTCGCACAACCACCTATACACAAATCTCTATGTAGAAATGTATATGTGTTAGTAGTAAATGTACAACGATCTACGAGCATTCACATCCTTCCCAAAAAAGGGACAGAATGATCGAGGGTTCCAGTCGAGTCATCCAGATTAGAACACCCCCCCTTTTTTATCACCACCCCCTCCCCTACAGCTCCACCTTCCGAAACATGACTCCAAAGGGAGAGGATGAGAGAGAAAAAAAGGACTAAATATATATTTTAAATAACAACAAAAAATAAAATAAAATAAAATAAAATAAAACAACATGGGAAAAAAAATATCTAGACGCGCCGGTGTCGATACATCTATTTGAAAAATATTAATACATCATATTTTTTCTCGTCGACGTAATAGACGACGGTGACGGACACGTGTACGATATCTTGTCTTTCTTTCTTCCTTTTTTTTTTTCTTTCTTTTTGTCACGAATCATCTTCCAAAGAGATGAGTATTTTTCTTTGGGGGTTGGGAGAAGAAAAGAGAGAGAGAGAGAGAGAGAGAGAAAGAGAGAGAGAGAGAAAAAGAAAATAAATTATTCTCTTACCAGTTTTTTTTTTCTTTTCTTTTTTTTTTTTATTTTTATTTTTAAAACTTAAAACTTCGTCGAGAATATTTATATACCACTCGACCGTGTTACTTTGAAGTCGCATAATTCATTTACCCGATTGATTAATTTTATCGATCATTTAGAACATGTCTAGAAAATTATTTAAAAAAATTTAACAGAAGAGAAAAGAAGAAAGAAAAGAAAAATACAAATGTAATATTAATCGCGAGTATCGATCCGAATCGTAATTAAAATTTCGGTGGGTGTTTTTTTTTTTGTTTAACGTGCCACGTGTACCATCCGTGTGATCGACGTTTTATTATTATATTTTTATATATCATTATCTTTAAAATCAATAGCGAGATCAACGCGTTTTGACGAAAACAACAAATTAATATTCCAATCGGAATATTAAAAAATAAATAAAAAGAATATACAATATAGGTCGATTAGATGAATTTAATATGTAAATTGGCATTAAACAAAATAGATCGGACTGACTCTAGTGAATTTGCCGACAAGGAAGAGAGGACGACTATGACGACGAAGACGAGACATAGGCCAGCTCCAACTGTGGTTTATTTCGAGCTTTAGTGGATGCACAGTGACTTGGAATGGTAGTGGAGAGACGAATGCACACGCGCGTAACTTCCATTGTGTATATGTATAAGTGTATACGCACGCAAACAAGTAAAAGGGATAGGATTATTTAGTAGTCAGTAAAGCGTAATAAACCTAACATTTCTACTTATTATAACCCTCGTGACGGAAGGACAATAAATATCTCGATTTTACTACGCTGCATCGGTTCTATTATCTCAACATATATATACGTGTACATCTTTCAATATGTATATGTGTAAATAAGTTTATTTGTGCCAGTGAAATCCAAACGGAATAATACATTTGCACCTGTTAGAAACGACCTTTCCCGACACACGTCGTCTGTGCTATAAAAGCAGCAACACTTAGGGACGTATAAAAGTCCATTCGACAATAGCGTACGTGTATTTTGGAAACGTTCAACTATCGGATTTATTATTTTATAAGTACGCCTATATAAAATAAAAATACACGTGCATATATATTTACAAGTGTACTGAAAATTAGGTTGCATTCTATGAATTTCTACTGAAAATAAAAAAGAAAAAAACTTTTATTATCGAGAAATGGATGAAGATAGCGAGACAAAATAAAGGGGGAAGAAAGGGGTGTATAAGTTATACAAGGCACCTGTTCGACCTGATACAAATCATAAGCGTACAACTTGGCACCTAGAAAATGATTAACATGGTAAACCTCCTTCTTTCTCTCTTTCTTTCTCTCTTTCTCTCTCACACTTTCTCGCCTTCCTTAACAGCAAAAAAAAGGAGAGGAAAATAAAATATAATCCATTTCCTGAACACGAGAGTGAAGATAAGATTCGCGTGAAATACATTTACGAGTATAGCACGTGGTGGCCATTTATAAAATGTTTATAACCATGCCACGGCAATTCCAATAGCAATACCATCAGCAAATACTAGTACCTTCTTCTTCCCTTCCTAGAGACCCCCTAAGTATATAATCAAAAATAAATTGAAAGGAAATGAAGTATTGTCTGGTAATTGGAGTAAACATTGAAATATCATTTGGACCATCTGATTCTTAAAAAGAAAAAGAAGAAGGAATTGATGATGAAAAATGAGAGAATGGGGTAGGTATTTTATCGAAAATGATCAGTTATGTTGGAATAAGTTCTCTTCTTCGTTGGTAGTAAGTAACTGTGAATCGAGTCTAATACGTCCCAGGAGAAGCTTTTGACCGGCACAAAACTCGAGTTATTTGCGGCTGAGCGGCTAGCACGCTCGTCTTCCGAAGTGATTGATCGTTCGCCTCGGTGTACCGTGACTTCTTCTTAGCCCCACCCTCTTTCTCTCTCTCTCAGATCTCTAATTTTCTTTCCTTATCTTTCCTGGACTGGGAGTATCGTCGTTCCCTTCTATCTTTCTTCTTCACCACCTTCTTCTTATTCTTCTTCTTCTTCTTTTTGGACTTGCCTAGCGAAATGACTCACATAGAAAGCTCTTACTGTGAATTTGCATGTGTATGTGTCTGTGTGTATGTCAATGTATTTACGCATGTATACTGGCTGTTCCAAAATTCAGTAGAGGAACCGTCAAGGGTTGGTGTCAGTGAGGCCAAAACAAATATTTTTTTCTGTCAAACAACATCAGAAGACCGGAAACACTAATGCGACCACAAAATAGATCTGAAGTAATAGTAAAACAAGTAAGACCGGTAAGGATAATATTTCTTGTCTCACAACAGTTGTTCAATATGTTTTCCATTTCGTCTAGAAACAAAAATCAAATATCGACCACCATGAATTATTATTTGTACAACAATATAGTACTGTGTACAACAATTTAACATACTACATCCTGTTTTTAATTTTGAAAAATAAATAATCTCTAATAATTTACAAAATAATTTCTCTCTCTCTCTCCTAGCTGCGACACAATAATTAAGTTTAACTACTCTAATTATTTAAAATTTAATACGCGTCTCTTTTTTAGGTACCCAAATATAAGTGTGAATGTTTTCTTTATCAGTCAAACTATTTTTTGATTACATAATATTGGGATAAGAAAATTATGTCCGGATGCTGGCTGACAAAAAAATGTTTGCCTTGGCCTCCTCGACTATTCCTAGCAATTTTTAAACTATGTTTTGAAACAGCCTATATAAAAGACACAGAAAGAGAAAGAGAAAGAGAGAGTTTCTCTATTTCTCTTGCGGACAACGTCGCGGACCACGGATGGGATATTTTCAGAAACGTCGCCGCGATGGAGCACATTGTGTCTCGGTGCAAGTGCCGTTTTATCTTAACGTTCTTCAAGAGGGTAAGAAATATGCGTCGAAAAAGGAAAAACTCGACACCTCATCCCTCTCTATTAAATATTACTGGATCATCCTAATGATATTGCGATATTATTAAATGAAATGATACAACAATAGAATCCTCCAAGAATAAATAAAATATTTCTGTCCTATTTTATAATCCTGACCACAACTATGGTCTCTAATTATTAAAAGAAACCATTACTTTCTAGCTACAGTTATTATTATAAAACACATATGCATATGTTTTATTGATTACATGTGCATGTGTTCTATAATAATGTTCATTGTTCAATTATACATATCACCTGTGTGTAATAATTCATCATAATTTTGTTCTTATAAATAACGAAACCATATATCTTTCCAACATTTTCAGTATTGTTCCAACTAAACTTTCATCATCCAAACTAGCAAGCAGCAATTGTATAGTTTGAATAGAAGATTAAAAAAAAGAAAAAGAAAAACAATTTAGGCTCACCTCCTCATCGGACGGTGGTTCCTCGTAGTCAGAAAGCGTGTCCTTGAAGACGAAAATGCATTCCGAGGGTTCCAATTGGCGAGCGTTGCCAAATTGAGTTTGTTCGTCGGTCGCCTGACTCGGCCCGTTCGTTTCCACCATCTTCGGTAATTTATCAACTGGAGCCATATTACCTCTCCCCTTACGTCGCCACAAACCTAACAGATTCCACAATAAGGACCTTGACCAGTTGTATTCACTTTTAATTACTCGTTTCGATTTCTGGAAAGAAAAAATTACTTCAAATTACTTATGTTTATACTCCATTGCTTTCGAATTTCGCGCATCTATCCAACTTTCAAAATTCCCGCCTTTCGTTTGAAGTTTTCATTTGCTGTCATTATAGACAATAGACAATAATAAAACGAATCGAATTATTTAGATTGTTTTTTATATTTGATAAGTGTGTATTTTATTCTTTTTATATTCGTTTTATTTTCTATCTGTTCTGTTAAACAAATTCAATATTGAATTGTTTTTACATTTTTATCACGTTTTTTTGAAATCTTTAAATATGAGGTTATGTTCAACAACACCGGTCTGCCATGTAGAATTTGAGTAGATTTTCTATTGTTTTATAACAACAAGTGAATAAGATTTATTTTTTTTTTTTAAATTATAAACTATAAGTTTAATTGTTTTTTTCTCACATATTATTTCGTTTACAATATGTAGCATGCTTGCAATCTTTTTGAAAGAAATTATAGTAAAAATAGAAAGATGGTACCTGATTACTTACGTACCGAAAAAGGCTTAACAATTGGGTTAGAAATATTTCGAAATCTTGTCCAATTGTAAACACTTCTCACTATCAAATAACACGGATTTAAATATCTCGACACATTTCGATCGACTTTCCAGTTGTAAGACGATACCGACATTATAAAAAATGTTTATGCAATGAGAATAGCCGCGCCATCTCGCGGAACGAATGACTACTACTTGTTTTTAATGTCGGTACATAATGTAAACTCTCATATAAGAAACGATAAAACTAATGCCATCTGTTGTTTCAACTTTATACTAAATAAACGAAATAGCGCCAAGATTTGAGTGATAATTTTCTCAGTAACTTTCTCGACTACAAAATTAGTTTTAATTCGATAAATCTCCTAGAAAATAAGCTCATAATAATATTTACATCTGTATGTACGATACAAAAATATGTCTATTCCTTTAATTCACATAAGTTAAGATACTCGTAACAGTATAATATACACTTATAAAAATATAATATATTATATAAATAACGCGCACATATATATATGTGTGCGTTATAACATTACAAGTATAAAATTGATATTAATTCAAATAGTATTACAAACTCAAATAAGAATTTTGTAATTTAAGAAGCAATAGTATTATTAACGCCATCTCTTGAAACAAAAGCTGTTGAAAGTCTTGACTTTAAAATGATGTCCGCTTTAATATTACTTTGGAACGTGCATTCCTCTAATGAGATTTCTTTTACATTGTCTAATAATTCGATACTACCAACTTTGCTTTCAGGACCACTTAAATATTTCTGTGTTTCCATTCGAATAGCATATTCTTTGAAAAATCCAAGTAGACATTTTTTTGCCATTAAAGTAGCATCATCGTGTAACTAAAAAATAAATTTTATATTAGTTACAAAGGAAATTGATAATATTATGTGAATCATTTAAATATTTTACCTGAATACCCTCAGAACAACTCTTGAAACTACATTCGCTCATGCTGACTTCACCTCTTCCATAAACAACAACAGCAGTTCCTAATCCATCGAAAACTGTCTTTTCCATAATTAATTTTGCACCTGGTAAAACGACTATGCCTAATTTAATAATACTTTGATTCAAGGCAAATATTCTGCAACCAACCATTCGTACACATTGTTTTCTAATAATAATACCAGCCTGAAGTTCACCAAGATTAATAGATATATTTTCTAGTAGAACCTGTAAGAGAAAATATTATAATCTATTAGCAAATATGTGTGTGTGAATACTTCTTGAAATATATTTAAAATAATATATCTAACTTCTTGGCCAGAAAAGTCTAACAAGGATGGTAAACTTTCTATGTCATTTGCAGAAAGAATTATATTTTCTGCTGTGCCAATTCCTTTAATAATACCGCCTTCTTCCAAACCACCGGACCCTCTAATTTGATGTAATCCCTCTCCAACTACAACAATATCATTTTTGTCAGCAGCAAGTAAAGCTTCCTGTAGACATCCATAGATCCTATAACAAAAATATCAAGACCGTTAGTAACATAATCTTTAATTCGTACTTATGATAATTTATATTTTCGTACTTGAAGAACAGATCTGATGAAAAGATTGTTTCGATTTGACTCAATGCATTTTTTAATTCAGTCACAGTACTACCAAGCCATACAAAATGAGCCTCCTTTTTTTTGTCCTTGTTCTCAGACTTTCTCGTTTGTTCTTCTACCATAAAAGATTTTTGATTCCGCGATATGATATCTCTGATCGCAGGATTTTCAAGTACCTCCATTTCTGTTTTAATCTGTTGCAATCTAAAATGAAGATTCATCAACTGACAAGCTTTTCCATCGTCCAATAAACAATTTTCACTTTCTTCCTCATCAGACATTGCTTCTTCTAATTTAGAAATTCTATGCTGTATTTCTCTACCTTCTCTTGTCAATGATCTGATAACATCGCAAGTATCCTTACTGACACAACCCCTTTTCATATCGAAGAATAATCTAATTCTAGATTCTAAATGTAAAGTCACCCAATCTGAATCCTCATCATCATCAATGTCCCATGGCATCCATAAATAATTATAAAAGAATCTCAATTGATCGATACAACAGGAAGTACCAATCATATCCAAAGTTGTATTTAATTGACTTTGCGTTGGATATAATTCTATCAAAGGAACATCGTATTTTGCAGGCAAATGTATTTCATCTTGTACAGCTACTATTTTAACTAATGCTGAAAGATCATTAAAATCTACTTGTTCAGCTTGGACAACGACAATGGTGGGATAATGAATTTTAAATTCTTGACAAGTCAAACGAGGAATTTTCCATAACGCTTGCCACCCGGTTGGTTCTATTACAAGTTCAACGTAATTCATCCATTCTAATTTAACTTGTGATGCTGGTACAGTCTCACCACGACTTGATAATATCTCACTGAATTCTATCAGTCTTTCTTGAAGACTTTTATCAAATGTGTAAATTTCCATTATTGTTTCTGAAAAAATAATTAACATATATTTGTAAATAATTAAAACATTTCATTACTTACTATCGTATTAATGATATTCAAATTCACTATTATCTTACACTTATTAAAACTAAATATAATATTATTAAATTTAATATATAGAGATAATTGGTAAGAGGATTATATGAAGCGTCATTAAATAAGCAACGATGAACAATCGTCGTTACCGGAACCCAAATTTTTACACAACCTTATCCCGCCTTCTCCGTTAATTATTATTATTATATATTATGATCTTTTATCATTATTTAATATCATCTATATTATTTATAAAATTGAATTATTTTTAACATAAATATTTTAAGTTCTCACGTTTTAAACTGATATCTTGACAAGGATGAACAAGTTTCAAAAGTTACAGTGCAGCCATTTTAATTAAATGACCAATCAGATGATCTGTTGTTCATCGTTGCTATGGGAAGCTTAGAATATCAACATTCTCATTATTTACAGGTTACCATTAAATACAGTTGCGTAATGTATTTATATATGCAAAAAAAATATATTAGATATATTTATATTTAATATATTAACCTTTAACGTTTCGATTATTTGCTCATTATAGTCGTCTAGTGGATTAAATATGGCAAACGAAATGATTGGTTCGTATTTATTATGCAGTTTCATATATATAACAATTTTCTTATGTGATTAAAATGAAAGATTTAATATTTTATTTCATCACCATCTTGCATTATATCTATACAAAAAAAATTTATCTATACATTTAATTATTTTCTTATATTTTTAAAAATATTTTTTTATTTAGAGGATGATTGTTTAGAAATAAATCCAGGAAAATATCTTGAACAAACTCCAAAGATTGAATTATTTGATGTAATTATTGGCCACATAGAAGATCTATTATTAGGTATGTTTAATATTATAAAAATGCAAATCATTTATTATATATTATTCTGTGTGTGTATAATATATATTTTTATAGATGATGGCTTTTATGCCATGCAAAATGAATTTTTAGAAAAATATTGGACCATTTTTGAACCAGCTGAAGAAAATAAATTAATTTATACAGAAATATTTAATGAATATGTAAGTTTTATATACAATATC
This sequence comes from Polistes canadensis, assembly GCF_001313835.1. Taxonomy (NCBI): domain Eukaryota; kingdom Metazoa; phylum Arthropoda; class Insecta; order Hymenoptera; family Vespidae; genus Polistes; species Polistes canadensis. The sequence continues at coordinate 548,424 of NW_014569614.1, forward strand.
CTGGACTAATTTGTCATCTAATTTTCGTAAGTTTTAAAAATATAAATTTCTTTTTCTCAGAATACAACTGTAGAAACTTATATTGTAAATTATCTACAAAAAATTATACCCCATTTTAATATGGATGTTCTTCTTCGTGATTTGAGGTAAATATAGTATTAACTTTATCTACTATATTTTTAAAAATAATTATAAATTTAATATACCGTTTTTTTTAAGAGAGAAAAAAGCAGATTCAGACGGCGAAGTTTTTGATATATTATCTGCAGTTACAGATTTCCAATCATTTAAAGAAATGATCCTTGATTATCGAGCTGTAAGTTACTCGAAATGTATTTATTATTTTTAACAAATATATATATATGTATTTATATATATATATTTTTATGTAAATATTTTTAGGTGAAAGAAGGAACAGTTCCAGATCTTAGCTCAGGAATATCTGTAACATCTGTCAAAAATTCATAGCTAGAATGATTATCTTTGTAAAATCATAAAAGCATTTATCAAAAGTCATATTTATTACAGTGTAAAACTCTACATATACGTAAGAAAATAATTGGGACGTGTTTTGCTGGTTTTACCTTTTCGATACTTCCATTGAAATGTTTTTATAATTAGAGAAGTGAAAATAATAGCTAATAATATTTTAATTAATGATATCTTTATAAAAAATTAATTAGTGCATAAGAATTTCCATTTGTACAAGTTTGCTATTGGTTTCGTTTGGCATACGATACGGTAGTGTTCCTGCAAAACTCGTCAATGCTCTTGCTTGATGTCGAAGATCACGAAATTGTTGTTCTCTTGCTATTTCATCACCCGGTTCCATAGATCGTAATTTTTGATATTGGCGATAAAGTATCGTCATAGTAGCTAAAAGAACATCTGTTAGTGTCCCAGCTACTTCTGGTGACACTCGACGCAATGCTGTTACCCTTTCATCCACATCTTTGACGTGCAGCGGCAATATTTCTGATTCAGCGATAGTCTGAAATGTAATTTTTAAGTTATAATAAAATGAAATGATTTTTTAATTAAAAATGATTTATATATTTTTTCACTTACTCTAAGTGCACTCTGATATTGATCATTGTGATATTGATCAAAAAATACCATAAGATGTCGCAAAGTATAAAAAGAAGCAACCAATTCAGCTGGTGCTTGTATTGCAATACCATGATACCTACAAAATTGTATATATTCATGTAATTATTTATAAATATATTAATAGAAATAAATAAAATAATTATTAAATAAAATTTTATATACCTTGAGGCAATATCGTTGGCAGTAGCTTGCAATCGAGTCCTTAATGATCCAGGTGTTCCTCTTTCGCTTACGACTTGTGCCAAAAGTGTACACATTAAACTGAAAACTTTCTCATGATTACCAGCAATATCATACATCGTAATAGCATCTTCCAGAAGCCCTTTTCTATACAATGTTTCTGCACATATATTTATAACGTCGTCTGTATTAACTTGGAACTGATCTAAAATTCCTGGTAATCTTCTATCCTTTTCTATTTTTCCAACAAGAACACCTCGATTTTCAGGTGAAGCATCTACAACCATTCCTGCAGCTGACGCAGCAAACATATTTCTTTCATAGGGATCTTTCATGCATCTAAAATTATATCAAAATGTTCATTATGTAAAAGATTTTAATTTTAAACTAGAATTTATTTTCCGCGTGAAGTATAATTTTACCTTAATAAAAAGAGATAGTGCAGACTTTCTTTAGGATCTGAGGATTCAAATCGCTTAACATACAACAATATCAATCTTGCAAAATTTAATCTTTTAGCAGGTGGCTTGTCAGAAGGGTCAACGCTTACAAGCGGAGCTAGAACGCTTTGACTAACAGATAACAAATTATGTTCATTCATAGCAGCTGCCAGGTGGACAGCATGAGCTAAATGACGAGCACCTGCACCTCTTGCCAAAAATTCAATAGCTGCTTCGAACTGACCAGTTAAGAAAAGCATGGAGAAATATAAGAATGGCTGTTCATGAGCATGATAATAAGATTCACCTACAATACATAAGAAATGAAATAATTTAATTGTATTCATTAATATGCACTTATAATAATTAAGTTTTAGTAACGTACCATATATTTCAGAGATTGTCGTTTGGAGATAATCCAAAGTTAATTTATTTTCTACTTCTGGTTGATCTCTAACTTGGCACAATTTTAGCCACAAATAATCATCTGCTGTTGCTATTACTTCGGAATGCAAGTCATCCGGTTCACATGGAACCAATGCGCTATGCGCTGCTCTCTTGAAAGCATCTGTCGAAGATTTAACATGCTTTTTATAATGTAATCTTAATACTGACTCGGCACGATTACCAGGATAACGTTGTGGATCCTCGCTCGCTTCTTTCAAAGCAGCTTTAAATTCTGAGTAATGTGTACTGCATTGTGACAAACATTGCAATGCAGCTTTGAAATCTCCGCATCTCATACAAAAATAAACTAAGGGCCACAATGGTTTACCATCCACCACATCTTCTAGATCTCTTAAATTTTGTATTTTAATACCAACAAAGCTTTTTACCAAAGGTACAGTGCCTGGAATACCACCCCTTTTAGCTTGAACTAAATTTTCATTGATTACAGAATTCATAAAATCTCTATATCGATTTTCAAGATAATTTCTTGCTAACGATACAATCTTCTGTTCAATAGCAGGACTAGTTCTCGATTTAATTTGATCTCCTCTCGGTGTTGGTGGAATATCTACCATAAACTTAACCATTTGCCACAAATCAGTAACCTTCTTGTCGTTAAACGACTCACTTGCTTTACAAAATGTATTAAACAAATTAGGTCTTATTGAACCACGTAGTACATGTTCATTGTAATTTTGTAATTCTTTGGCATAAGCAACTTCCACGTTAGAGAGACCACTAACCATTGATCCAGCCAATTTGGTACGTTGTGGAGTTCCCCTTAAATCTACTAACTCTCCTGATGGAGCTGTCATTGCATTTATTATCTCAAAGCGCATTTGTTTCCATTCACCCAATATATGTTCCATTTGTTGAACTCTTGTAAGTTCAAATGTCTAAAATACGAAACAAGTTTGACATTAACAATACTTATTAAAAATAGAAAAATATTTTGACTACAAACAACAAAAATAACATTTACATCTTTATGAACTTCTTCGATGATAGAGAGAATTGCATTTTCTTTTTCATTTCTCAGGTAGCTAACGATGTCAGTGTCAGCGATAGGATCCAATGGTTCAAATGTACACCTTGCACTGAGTGAGCTTAATTTTTGTGATATTATTGGTAGATCAACCCCCCGAGAACCTAAAAGTAGGTGACTGAAAAATAAAATATTTCTTATATTATTATTACTATTATATATTATTATAATTATTATTAATTAATATATTATAAAAACTTACGCTTGCACCTGATTGTCTTGAGTTGCAGTTTGTGCGACACGTGACCATAACTCGTTAGAAGCTTCTAATATTTGACGTAAATTTCTTTCGACCTGTGGAAGTTCTTCGCTACCTTCTACAGCAGCTGATAATTGTTCCGCAGATCTTAATAATTCACTGAAACCACTATCTCCAGTAACTCGTGAAGAATCTGCTACAGACATTTCGCTATATGCCGGATCAACCATTTTTAAAGCGCGCTAACAACATACTGATCATTATTTCGAATCCAATATGGTTGACCACGCTGACCAATCTAATAAAAAATCTTAAAATAAGATAAATATTGTCTAGTTCTATCCACACACACAGACATATTTTTCATTCATATTATTATAATTAATATATTTAAAATTTACGAACTATTTTTATATAGTAATTAATTAAATATTTTTTATAAAAAAGACCTACTTTTCAGTTGAATTTATTGATTATTTAAAAATATATATTTCCCGCGATTTCGTCGACCAATCAGATTTAAATATTTTTTTCTATACTTTGGGATGAATTTTTACATTAAAAATAAATAACAAATATATTTCACATTTCCTAATCGTTTGATATTAAGAACATTACATATTATTTATATAAGATATGAAAAATATCTTCTTTTTTATAAAAAGAAAAAAAGAAAATATTTATTAGCAAAAATGATTGTGTATTACCAATATGCCGGTAACGAAATAAAACTATCTAGCCACATTTACTATAAAGCTTATCGTTATGCTTGAATTTTAATTGACTCTGATTAGTCATATACAAAAAATAAAAGATAATATTAGAATTTAGATAAATGACAGAATATTTACAATGTTTCGAAATACTTGACGATATTCTCGAAAAGTGTGATTTACTGTTATTTCGTATCAAAAGCTTTGTTTTTTAAGTTAATCTCTGTCAAAGTTTTGTAAATAAATATGCACGTTTATTTCTAAAAAAAAATGGAAAGTCGAAATTTTGATAGCAATAAAAACCAGAAACTTGAAATACAATATTATGTTGCTAAGAACAATTCTACTCTTACACGTGTAAGGGCAATGTCAGGAAATGTATCAGAGCATTGCGATGTAAATGTAAGTACTTTACGTCTGGGAATGCTGGTTAAATGCCTGGAAGATTTAAAGGATGGAGCACTCAGAATTTCTATCATCGATGTATCAGGATCAAATATTTGGTTTGACACCGAATGGCGCTGTCTAAAAACCGATCTCATTCCTATTCCACAAGAAATATGGGGATTTCTTATTGCGATTTCAGTACCACAAGAAAGAGTTCGGCTGGCCAGTAATGTACTGCTTTGTGGAATATTGGAGAATTTATGCATAAATGATAAAGTATGGTATCATCCTAATTACAAGCTTAGAGACCGCAAGGAATTAGCTATTATTAAATATATTGGTCCAGTATCTCAGCTTGGTCAAGGGATTTATTTTGGTCTTGACATACCGGTAAATTTATCCCAGACAACAATTGCAAATGCACATGGATATCTGATCTTTCTAATAATATATTTATAAATATAGATATGTTTTATAAATGATTTTAGGACAGTCAAAAAATATCCAAAACATCTATACTATGTCAAGAATATTTTGAGTCTATGCACCCAAAAACATTTGCAACATTGAATGAAATTTCTGTTTACAAAGCAGACCTTCCGATTAGAAATACAGATCAAAGTATATTATCGCGTAACTCATTTTTTACGAGTCGTAGAAAATTGAATGATTTCTTTACACAGATTCTTTTTTTCATTACAGTTTTAATACCAGAACCAATTACGCAGAATGTCCCTACTAACGATAAAAAGAAATTTACTCTGGATCCAAGTTTTTTAGCTCTGTTAGAAACGTTTACACCTGACAGTAGCAACAATAATAACAATAATTCCAACACTACATCTTTACCAGATGAACATCACTATGCCATGAGATCATTAATTCCACAAACTACAGATAACAAATTAGGTAACGTTTAACAATAATAGAAATCTTTTATTTATTATTTATTTATTATTCGATTAGGGAACAATTCTTACCTGGTTTGGTTTTCCCTATATACTAAAGAGAGTTAATAATAGTTAACTGAGGTGTTTAAAAATAGCTCTAGAGTTAGTCTATCCTGAATATACCGGCAAGTGTCTAACGTGTTGTGAATATAATCTAAGTTTAATTAAATAATGGCTACTTTTCAAAATATTCCAACTTTTGTATTAAATTATAAATGGAGCAGTGACATAGAATCAAGTGCATATAGCGAATTAGAGGAAAGTTATGATCATGTAGACAAATTCAATCATAGTAAGAAAAAATAATTCTACAGAATATATTCAATATTAATTAATTCTAATAATACTAATAATGGTATTCTGTTACAGGTAATATGTCGGAGGAAAATGGAAATAAGAATTCTAAACGAGATAAACCTTCGGACTTAATAGTGGGTTCAAATGTCAAAGTACTCTTAGGTTCAGATGTAAGAAATGGAACCCTTCGTTGGGTTGGAACACCACCTGGTACAAATACTAGTAAATTAATGGCAGCCGTTGAATTGGTAAATAATAATCATAATAAATGTCTTTATTCAATTACGCAGCAATGAATAAGATTGGGTTTATGATGTAATAACAATTGGAAGCTATCTTATTCATTCATTCTTTCCGTTCACTCATACGCTAATAACAACTCCTTTAAATGTCTCTTATGTAATTGGATATATTCTATCCTGTTTTAATCTGTGCCATTTCTTTGTTCTTTATCCTGTTCTTTATCCTGTCCTTTATATGTCTTGAATTTTATATGTAATAAATATAAAAACAAATAATTAATTTAGGATGATGTACATCCATCGGGTACAGATGGTACTTACAATGAAACAAGATATTTTCAATGTCAACCTTATAGAGCTGTTTTTACGGATATCGAGCAATGCTTTCCATATGAATCTGGACTAGTAAGTATTGCATGAAGTAAAAATAATATTACACTTTGAATCCTATTTTTATAAATGCAATTTTGATTAATAGATAAGACTTCCTGATGATCGATTTCCTTCTATGAATACTAACAATTTTGGGAACATGGAAAGTGTAATTATAGGAATGGTTCGACCTATTTCAGTAAAAGGAAATTTAGAGAGTATTTGTGGAAAATTCCGAGGAATACAAGGTCATCATAATTCATGTTATTTGGATGCTACCCTTTTCAGTATGTTTGCTTTCACTAGTGTATTTGACAATCTGTTATTCAGGTAATTTAACACATGTATTCTCGTTATTATTTTAAAGAAAGTAACATAAATAAAAAATGTTTTATTATTTTATCAAACGTAGACCGCCGAATGAAAAAGATTGTCCCGAGTACGAAGAAGTTCAGAAAGTATTACGCGAAGAAATTGTTAATCCACTTAGAAAAAATATATTTGTAAGTGCGGATCGTGTTATGAAATTACGAACGTTGCTTGAAAGGTTGTCTTCTGTGTCTGGTCTTACAAGCGAAGAAAAAGGTTCTTATTATTTTTATAGCTTTTATAAATTACTACTGAAACAATACTAAAATGAAATATTATTTTTTACAGATCCAGAAGAATTTTTAACATCATTGGTAGCACAAATCTTAAATGCTGAACCATTTCTCAAATTAAGTTCAGGACAGGATGCGTATCATTATCAACTTTTTGTTGAAAAGGATGATCATCTAAGCTTACCGACAGTACAACAACTATTAGAACAAAGCTTTCTCACGAGTAATATCAGATTGAAGGAAGTTCCTTCTTGTCTTATTATACAAATGCCAAGATTTGGAAAATCTTTTAAAATGTATCAAAAAATTCAACCGACTCTCTTACTTGATGTGACGGATATAATTGAAGATTGTTAAGTATTGTCCATTATTAACAGAATAAACATTGTGTGAGTTATAAGTATATTAATAATATTGATTAATAATATTATATTTTTTTTACAGCTCCTAGACAGTGCACGGTATGTGGCAAATTAGCCGAATTCGAATGCAAAGAATGTTATGGAGAATGCGGAGTAGGACTTGAAAGCATAGCTTTCTGTGTAGAATGTTTAAAAACGGTAATGTTAATTATATTTCGTAATATAATTTCATTTTAATATCATGATATATGTTGCAAATTATAGCATTATCTTTTAGGTACATCGTCATGAACATAGAACAAATCATGAGCCTAAAAAACTTAGCGTACCAGTTGAATTTGCTATTCTACAAGAGCATTGTCCCGTACCACGTTTATATTTAGAACTTTCAGCAGTTGTTTGTATTGAAACATCGCACTACGTTTCGTTTGTTAAATGTGGTTCTGGTTCGGAAGCACCATGGTGCTTTTTCGATTCTATGGCAGATAGAAAAGGTATTATTTAACATTATTTATACATTTTATTTAATAACTAATTGTGTTATAATGAATATTTATTTTTAGGTGAACAAGATGGGTATAATATACCAGAGATGGTACCATGCCCGGATTTTCCTTACTGGCTAAGCGAAGATGGTGGCAATTGTTTAATGAAGTTAACAGATGATCGTAATTTACCGGAATACGCAAAACGACTTCTGTGTGACGCATACATGTGCATGTATCAATCACCGGATGTTATGATGTACAAATAATTTCAATGTTTTTTTTTGCTATTGAAAAAGTGTTGAACACAACTTTCATACCAGCAATGAATCTGGGCATAATTCTAAATTAATTTTAATGAACAAGGTCTCGTTTCAAAGATAAAGGCTCAAATAAGGAGATGACTTTTCAAAATTTAAAAAGAAAATCTTCATTTTCTGTGAAAAAATCGTCCCATAATATATTGGTAAATTATTTATTATTTTCTCTTTAAAAACGTAGACCGTTTTTAATTTTAATGAATTATTGATTATATTTGTGCATATAGTACAATTATTTTTATATATCTTATATATCAAGCCCTTCTTCAATATATAATAATTATGCAAGTGATTAAAAATTAAAAAATAATCTAAATATTCTCACAAATAAATTGCAATATTTTTCAATTCTGTAAAAATATTTATTATTAGATGCAAATCACTCTATTTTATATGAAGAGTAGTATTGCATATAAATTGTAAATTGCAGTTATTATTACCGTAAAATATAATATGATAGTGCGAAAGAATCTAACTAAGAGAAATCTTATTTTTAATTTATTTCAATTTTTAAAGTGCAATTTATATTTTGTGATATACATATTAATATACATTTGATTGTACTCGATGTTTTTAATGAAAAAAATGTTGATTGTTTCAATTATTATTTGATTAGACAAGTGAAAACAAATTTAGATTAAAGTTAGCAATCTTCCTGGCTAAACAGAATTAGTTCCCAAGTTAATTGAATAAAAAATCTAATTTATATATATAATTTGTTACATTATATCTCTCGTTTAAGTAACGAGAATATTTTTTATTACGTCACGGCGTTTGTAACAAATATGTTAATTTATTTATTACAATAATTACTAGAAATAAACATATTTACAATAAGTAAAGACATCTATTTTGTCACGTTAACTTATTTCAATTGTATCCTTGGAAATTGTACACAGTCTTCAATCCACTTAGCAACAGTAAGTAGACGTTTTTCATGCAAAGGTGGTGCCATTAATTGCAATGACAATGGCAATCCCTTTTTAGATAATTTAATAGGTACATTAACTGCTGGAATTCCTGCCATATTTGCTGGTTGCGTACAATAATCCTGAATTAAGCACTGTGTCTGATTATCGAGTAATATAAATTCATCATAAATAGGAGCATCCGTTAGGGTAGTAGGTGTAAGTAACAAATCAATATTATTGTCCCATACGTTATCAAAATCTTGAGAAATTAATCTACGTAATTTCATTGCTTTTACATAATACTGTTCATAATTTTCTTCTAACAAAAAAAAGTTCCCGGTGAATATACGACTTTTAACAACATCGTTAAAACCTGCAGATCTTGATTTAGTGTATAATTCAGTTACCGAATCATTTTCATCAGCGCGATAACCATATCGAGTACCATCATAACGTGCCATATTACTTGCCACATTACAACAATTTAATACTGAATAACATACTATAGAATAATCTGTATGTGGCAGAGAAACTGGAATGACTTTACCACCTGCCTCTTCTATTAGAGAAGCGATTTCATCCCAACATTTCTGTATTTCTATACTTATGCCATCAATTTTATATTCTTTTGGTATACCAACACGTAAATTACTAATATCAATTTTATCCGGTATCGAGAAAGGCTCGTAATCTTTTTTTATAGTAGTAGAATCTGCCTCATCATATCCTGCTATATTATTTAAAACCAAAACAGCATCTTCCACATACCTGGTAAGAATACCAGGTACATCCATTGAATTTACCAAAGGTATGAGACCATTTCTTGAAACTAATCCGTAAGTTGGTTTTAATCCAATAAGACCGCAGTAAGAAGCAGGATTACGAGTAGAGCCGCCAGTGTCAGATCCTATTGCTGCATAACAACTGTGAGTAGCTACTGCTACTGCGGAGCCACCACTACTACCACCTACAGAAATATCTATTGTTTAATCCTGTCAATTAATAGAATTAATAGATATTAAAGTATATACCTGCTATATGCCACTGGTCGTTGTTAGTACAAACTTGTTTTTTTATCTCTGTACCATCCTCATATAAGTAATGTTTAGATAATATTTCAGAACCCCATAGATTTATCGTTGGTCCATAATATGAATCAATAGTTCCTGAGCCCATAGCAAATTGATCCAGATTAGTTTTGCCAACTAGGACTGCGCCCACATTTCTGAGAGACTGATAAACGGTAGCATTATACTCAGGAACAAAATTTTTTAACATAAAAGATGCACAAGTCGTTGGCACTGCTTTGGTACAATAATTATCTTTAATTGCAATAGGAACACCATCAAGATCACCTAAAATATCATTTTCTTGTTGTCTAGTATCTGCATCTTGAGATTGTTCCTTTGCTAAGTTTTTGGTTACGGTGATATAAGCATTGAGTGGTTTAATTATTGATATAAGATCGATAGAAGCTTTGCAAATTTCTGATGGTCGTACATTGCCAGCATTTAATTTCTGTCTTATACATTTTATCGACGAAGATAATAAATTGTTCATTATTTTATGAGGTTAGGTTCAACACTTTCACATTGCACGTGCTGTGTACCGGTTATATCGTAGTATGTATTTAGAAATAGAAACAGATTAGAGTAATTGGTAAGTCATAGTAATCACTTTTACACACAATAATTTTTTTTAATTATTTATATTACGAATTATAATTCTCCAATTACTTGAAAAAACCCGTAACAACATATTACAAGTATAAGTGTATAACCTCATGCATTAACAATTGTTTTATTGTTTTAAATTTCATTCTTTCTAAATTGTAAATATAGATATTATCTTAATAAAGATATTAATAATATAAATATTGTATAAATAAAACTTGTAATAAATAAAAAATAATATTTATGCACTTTCACTGTAAATAAATCAAAAACGTTGCATTAACGAAAACATATTAATTAATTATAATAATATCAATGCAAACCATGCTGCACAATACGCATTACTGTTGTATTTGATTTTGTTCCACAAATAAGATATTGGTATTGTTTGTAATGAAATGGAACAATGGTTTGTAAACCATCTATTTGATATATAAACTTTCTTTGGAATTTCTGGAAATAATAATTAAAATATTTATATGTATACGATATACATTAAAACAATAAAATAATGTTTGTTGCTTACCCCAACAAACATATATTCATAAACATAAAATTGCCCATCTTCTGTGGTTACTATAACGTAACCATCACTATTTCCAAATTCTAAAAAACGATAAACATAAATTAAATTAATTACAAAACTTATACTTTAATTAAAGTTGATATAATAATCAAAAAATTACCACCAATGTAGAAACTCTGAATCCCATTGATAGACGAGTCATGAAAGAAACTTTGATAATAATAAAAATTATCAAATTTATAATTGTAATAATAAATATTTAAAGCATGTGTATCGATGTCATTAAACATAATGAAATAATCATCATCGTTTACTAAACTTTTTACACTATTACTTTTACCTGGAATTCTTCTCAACGAAACGAACTATATAAAAAACATAGTAATAATAATAAATTTATATAGAATTTAATATCAATGCTACTGTGTGTGCTATCACAAACGCATACCATTGAAGTAATAAAATCTAACTTATAAATAAATGAACCCATCTTCGTATTTCCATCGCAAGCTATAACGATGTATATGTCTTTATTTATTTGTAAAATTTCAAGAGCTGTTGCACCATTCGTTGGAATTTCTTGATGCAAAGTTAAACTCTCGTTTTCGAAATTTAATTTATAAATAAACGAGTTAGTATTATGTGTCTTCATAATGGGATCGTAATATATCGCCATAATTATATATACTTCATCTAAAAAATAATTAATCAATTTATTACATACACATATATATGTCTATATTAATATATTTTTTATTCTAAACAATTTACCATTGTAAGTAAACGTTTTTGAATCTTTAAGAAAACCCTTGACTTCAACAACCGAATATCTTTCCTTGATGAGACTAGTTGTTCCAAGTTTTTCATTAGACATCCATGAAATTGTAGTAAATTCTTGATTCGTTTCTTTTCGAGTACAATATGAATTGTAAGAAACACTACTTGTAGTAATATCAATACCAAAATGATTGTTCGGTTCGTGCCAATTTTGTATAATGGAAGTATTGTTCCATCTCCAAACATGACAATCATTTTCCATTAATTCAGCAACGTATTGCAATGGACAAGAACAATTTTCTGGTAATCCACAAAAATTACTATTTTGTTCGCCATACATATTTAATTTTAAAATCGAATTAAATATAACTACATCGATCTTTTTAATAGCAGGTACTTCAATCTTCAAATTTTCTTCTTTTTCCAAATATGCAAATACACTTGGTAAAGATCTAATAACGGAAGTTTCTTTTAGAATAGCATTTTCGATAAACGTTTTATTTTTTTTCAACAAAGATATGCTACGATTTTGTAGATTATCCAAATTGTTCGTTAAATCACTCATGTTTACACCATTTACTAATCCAGAAACTATTAGTTCCTTTCGGACATCCAAATGCGATTGAAAGATCTAAAAAAGAATAATACAATTTAATAAAAGTATCTAGAATTATTTGATCTGTATTAAACTTACGAGATTTCCGGTGATGATCACGTTTTCATCGTTTAAAACACTGTTAAAAAACTCCTCATTTAAATTGATACCATTTATCAATGGAACATAGACATTTTTCTTCACTGTTATATCGTTCACATAAGTTTTTCTGCCAGAAATAATTTGAGTCGTTTTTAACGAATTCAAAACTAAATCGGAAATATTGATACCATTGATGTAATTTACCACAGCATTTCCTAAACATTATGAATAAAAATAAGATGTTATTCTAATTTAATAATAATATAGTATAATAATGTAATTATCTATACCAGTTGTTTCAACTCGGCCTTGAAATTGTATATCAGAAGTTATAACGTGATCTTTGCTAAGTGTTACACGATTTTCTACAAATTCATTAAAGTTAACGTCGTCGATTGTTTCCAAAAAAATATCTCCCATAACAACGAGTTTTTTCATATGTGTATTATTTGGTAACATTTGATCAGAAAGAACCAAATCGGTAATCGGTGTATCGTGAAGAGTACCATTGTAAATGAGATTATCTATGATGACTTCGTTTAAAAAATTGATCGATCCTGTTACAACATTTTCTTCGTATTTGTTAACAACTGATGCATTTAATTCAACGATATTTATTCCATTAATCATTTCTATATCGATTACCTTTCCTGCCTTCAATGTATTCGTCGTTAAATTATCATAGAAAATTTTTTGTCCACTCACAAAAATTTTCTCCGAATCTTCGAGTACAGTATCTTCTACGATCTTTCTAATCTTATCTTCATCTTCAATGTCTCCCGTAAAGTATGAGATGTGCAAATCTTTAGTGAAAGTTACATTACCCTGAATTTCTTGCGGTATGTCTTTCCTGAGTGCTTTTTCAAATAAATATGATAATGATTCAGAGGATTGATTAGAATTTTCCCATGTAATTTGTCCATTTACGTATAAATTCGATATGTTTGTAGAAGTTAAATAAATAGGGCTCTGGTCCAACTGATAATATATGAAAACAAATTTAGAGAAAAATGATTTTTTAAAAAGAATTTATATTATTTTATTATACCTGTTCAATATCATAGCCGTTCAAACTTTCTGTATTGATATCATTATCAATAAAAAGATCGGTGAATGTTATGTTTCCTTCTAAAATAAGAGGTTCATCTATCCACATCAATTTTGAAGCGTTTATCCCGTTAATATAATTAGCTTCCACATTATCTGCACGAATCGTATTAAAGGTGAATCCTCCGGGTACCTTTTGCGAACCTGTCTTTGAAAAAATATTCGAAGGAAGTGTGTCGACTTTGAAACCTTCTAAAAATTCCATCGTTATGTTCTGTACAATTAATTGTTCCATAATTCCTGTCGATACTGAAATATTGTTTAACGCTATTTTTTTCAAATACAATTCGGTCGGATAATCGCCGATAGTAACCACGTTCAAATCCTCGCTCAATACAAGATCATCATCGATAATTATTTCTTTTATTATATCAGCAATCGTTGCATTTTGTAATTCGATTAAATACGAGATATTTTTTCCATCAAAATTTTCTATCACGATTTCTTCAGCACGAAATTTCGGTGTCTTGATCAATCCTTTCTCGTTTATCTTCGTTTGTATTTTTAAATAAGGAGAAACTGCTCGATCATTGAGACGATCGAGATTGAATTCACGTACGATCGCACGTTTTACTGAAATTTCAGGAAGGTTAATATTTTCGGACAAATTTAGATTTCCAGAATTATTCAAAATTACATCGATGGATATATTGTTATAATTATTAGTAATTAAATGATGCGATTGTAATTTCCCGATATGTAGATCACCACGGATTACAATACGATCTTGATGAACATCAATGCTATTTAATTTTGTTTCATTCTCATGAAAGACATCGTTGATATGTAAATTTTTAAAATAAAGATTCGTGAAAATCGATGGAATTTTTTCTACTGTGGTATATAAAAATTCTTTCTCGGTAAAACCATTTAAGTATTTAGTTTCTAATCGATCCATTGTTACACCATAATCGAATGAGATGTCATTTTCAATCGTTTGATCCGTTGATTTTGTCCACATTTTATGAAATATTTCTCTTGGTTTGACCTTTAGATTTCCCATAATTAATTTTCCATTTTCTTCAAAATCAAATCTTTTCACTACAACGTCACCAGTTATTTTCACGTTATCATAAATTTGAGAAGGTGGAATAATCGACATTTCTGCGTCTGAATTCATAGTGAACATTTCTATTACTTCCATTTTATCTAATATCACTTCACCTGTAAATAAAATTTCTCTCGTTAATATAAATCTAACAACTTTATGTTAGTCTAAATGTAAATCATAACAATATACCATCAATAATATTTTCACGTGATTTCATAGCAAATTTGGATACAGGGATATTATTAATAAATTCTGTATGAAGCGAATCAACTTCAAGGGTTTTTATAAAAGATTCCGGAAAATGTTGATCGAACGCTTTTGTCATCAAACACGAGGATGGTACTTCATTATACATTTTTGTTTTTAGATTTTTCACTTCGAAATAATCATATTTAATGTTACCTAAAATAAGAGAACTCTTTAATAATTAATAAATTAATAGAAAAAAATAATAAACTATACCTGTAATCGTTTGGTTTCCACCAATAACGAAAAGTTGATCGATCAATTGATCCATATCAATATCATTGATCTTCTTTACTTTCAAATTAGGTATAGAAATATTGGAATAAATGAATGCTCCATTATTAGATAATTGTCTTGTCCTATCACTCTCTTTAATTAATATCTTTTCATCCTTGTTTTCAATCGTAGCCCAATCTACGATTTAGTAATGGAATTAACATCAATTCTTAAAAAACTTGAGTATCTTTCAGGAGAGATTCAAAAGAGAAATACTTACATTGATTAGGAATTCCGCAAAGAGAATTCACTTGGAGATCATGAACGGTGATATTTTGAGCGCGTAAAGTTGACGCAAATTGTTGATCATCTTTTACAGATATAAGATCTTTAGATTTTATGCTAACATTATTTAATTTATCGATGGATATCGTATCGATAATCAATTCTTTGAAAAATGCATCACCAATGATATCGATCTTGCCATTTATATTATTTGTAGTATTTGCTTTTAATATATTTAATGATCTTTTTGATAAATCGTCAATTTTCGATTCGAGATCATCTAAATTTATTCGAAGTTCGGATGGAGTCAGTACTTCTTCTTCGACGAATAAATTAATTTGTTCTACGACACTGGACTTCAAAACGATACTCGGCAATTCGATTGCATCCCAAACATTCGAATTATTTTTAGACCAAGATTGTTTTACAAAGAATGATTCGAACTTGTTAATGATCGTCAATCTGTTTTGCAATAATCCAACGACTTCTGATAAACATTCTCGTAATGTGTCTGTGATTGTTAGATTATTCCCTATAAAAAAATTAATTTTTACAATTAAAACTTATTATTTGTAAAGATTAAATTGCAAAATTTAATTGATTCACCATGGGAGGTTTTATTTTTGATATTTAAATCCCACATCTCGACAAAATACAATCCTTCGCGACTCATTGTAGTCATTACTAAAGTTATATTTTCGTCACGTAATAATGTCTGCATATCCACTATTTTCTGGTTATTATTTAACTTTTGAACACTCACAGAAGCATAATTGGCTATACCGTATACTTTAAATAACTCCACAACGTCCTAGAATATTAAAAATCTATTAAAAAGTGACCAATTAATGTTTAAAAATATTAATAAAAATTTATATTTTTGCATTTACATCGTGGGCAATAATAAAATAAGTGCCATCTTGTAAATATATTGTTTGCATAGAATAATGTGCTTTAATTTCAGGAATATCGATCCATTCTAATAATTCTGTACCTAAAAACATATCGAAGATATTTCAATTATTATAACAAATTAGAAAATATTCTATAAAGTTTTCTAATAAATTTTTAATACGAACCGTCCCACCAGTAAACATTACTTCCGTTTATTTCATTAGTTATTAAAATGAATTGATCATTATTGTAAGAATAATGATGAACGGAAATTGGTTTATTCGTAGGTAAAAATTGTATCATTTTGATATCGTTTCCTTTGAATTCGTAAACAGTAGATGCGATATTTGAATCGGATTTAGAATTTTGTGCAAATATTATAATTATCGATTGTTTAGATTTAAACGTAGCAACTGATACAGCTGAAGGAGTAAATATTTTATTGTAGATGTCCATATAAGTGCCAACCCAATCATAAATACTATTTTAGATCATTAATTAATATTAAATCATTAGAAAAAAATGTTAGTTTAATTTATGGGGTAGATCAAATGTTCTTAGGTGCTTTAAAAAATCAATTATTCAAATTGATTAATAAATTTTCTTAGAAATTTTTGATTAGTCCTTTACAATACTTACACGCTTATATTGTCAACTAATATTAAATAAAGTCGATTAGCTTTGGTAAAGAAGTGAGCATCAATTAATTCTAAATGTTGAATATGTTGCCTATGAATTAAATTTGTAATATTGTTTCCCGTGTACAAGCTGCACCAACCGACGTTGGAACAAAGAAAAAGATAAAGAGTTGTTTTCCATTTAATTGTCTAAAAAATAAACGATTAATTATGATCTCAAACAACAACAAAGTATTGAAATAATTCATAAATTGAAATAAAAAATGTGTTCATATAAACGTACTCTAATAAATTTGATAAAATAAGCCTGGCCAATGGTACTATTTTCTTTTAATTTGAAATCCTTGTTAGATGGAGAAACGTTTAGAGAAATATCCAGAGTTCCATTACGATAGGAGAATAAAATTTGATTAAACGTATTTATCGTTAATGGTTGTTCCGTACCCCATATCGTATCCCACGATTTCGTCCAACTCACATTGTAATTGTTAACAAAAACTATAATTATATAAATCTGCTGTATATTAAGAAGTCTTTTTTTATTTAGTAATATTTTTTATGGGGGGAGTTTTTACCAGTTTGAGAAGCTTGAATATGACTTCTAGCGATGTTAACTTTGGCTTCTGTTAATTTTTCATGCAAATATTTATCTAGTTCTATGTTTAAACATTGTCCTCTTGGAACGATCGATCCACAAATTAATGCAAATAACTAATGTGAAATAAATTTGTTATAAAGATAAAATAATTATTTAAAGATTTTATTTAATTTGTATTAATTACTTACAAGATAATTTAATGTTCCCATAGTTTAGAAGAAAATATTGCGAAATAGACTTTTAGACCATCGTTACGTTAACGATTGACTGAATTTCGAATATGTTAAATTCTATAACTTATTTATAGATATAGTTTACAAACATGCTTATGGCATATTTGAAAAAAAAAAAGTATAGAAGTAATCTCAATATCTGATCATATATATAGAAATCAAATATTAATTTATATATGTTTATACATATACGTAAATGTGTATAATATAAATAATAATCTCTAATAAATGAGAGATATATTGATTTATTAATCATTTCATTACTTTTCTAATCATTGATAAATCTTTGAAAAATACAATGGCTTACAATTAGTTGTATACCTAAAATACTTGAAATTAGCTAAAAATAATTGAAACGCTGGTGAGGAACTAATAATACGTGTTTTTTCTTTTTCTCTTGACCAGAAATTCGTTATTTTTAATTTATTAATATTAATTGTTTTTTCGTTGTTATCATCTACGATACCATTTTGTTTGTATAAATATTCTACCGATAAAGTAGAATTCGACGAGTGTTTAGTCGATAAAGAAGTGAAAATATTTAATATACTAATATTATATCTTTGAGTAAATAAAGTTGATTGAAAATAGAGTGATCGACTTAAATTAATATAATAAATTAATTGAGATATATGTTCTAATTGAAAAATGTCTATTTCATTGCACGAATATTCAACCCTCTGTTGATTATGTGCATTGTTATTGTTATTGCTAAGTTCTTTTTCGTGCTTTTCTAAATTTTGACTAATAATTTTTGGTTCACTTTTTTTTTCTTCGAAAGTATATGATAAAGTATCCGATGATGATTTAATTATTGAAAACCATTCTTGATGTGGTTGAGTATTCAACCATCCGTCATTAGTTTCATAACGTGTTCTTATTGATTCTTGGTGTAAAATAATGGAATTGATATTAAATGATGATAGCGTACAATAAAAAGGACATGGTGATACTTGTATACCAGTATTTGTTAATGTCTTATTACTGGAATTAAAATTAAGTTCTTTCTTGTTGTTTTGTCTGTAATGTACATACATATAATTATTTACATATTTGTACTTTTTATATATATTAAATATATGTCAGTTAAAATTTTACTAACTTCTTTATAAATTTGTCTGACTTTGTCTTTATATACTCTTCAATACATATGGTAAATAAAATGAACCAAATGGATATAAAAATGATGACAAACGTTGTTAATATTCTTGATTTTCTTATTGTACCTGATGATTCATGATCTTGTTCAGTAAAATGTGAAATATTCATTACTGTCTTGTTCTTTTTAATTAAAATTTCTTGTGCAATTGTTGTTGTTGTTGTTGAAAGTACCTCATCTTTACCAAAATCATAATAAACTTATTAAAATATTATTTGAATAATTGATAAAGTTAATAAAACTATATTTTTCTTTAGCGAGTTACCTGTTGAAAGTATCAATTCATTATTATAATACAGATCATTCATACAAAGTGCCACCCACAGTCCTATACCACAAAAAAGTAGTATGCGCCATCGTATACATAATAATATTCTTTTTGACATGTCTAAATATTTGTTCACACATATTTTAAAGTCGTATATATTTGTAGTTAGATATTTCCAATAGACTATTTTCTTACACAATAAACAAATGACATGATTTTGGTTTTACATATTAAAAAGTATTTTCTTTACACACACATTCAATTTAGTTAAGAAATATTACTTGTAAGAATTACTTTCTCTATCTGATAGATGATGTTATTTTTTAAAGGTTGAAAGTTAAAAAAAAAGTGACATTCTATCTGTGATCAGAATAAACAAGAGATTTTCACATTTAATCCTGAATACTGAGGCAGTTAAAAAACTCAAGCATCAAATCAAAATTTCGAATACTTTTAAATTAATGAAGAAACTTGGAATGCGGAAGTCTCTTCTTGTAACTCGTTTAACTGAACTTAATCAACAACTTGTGACAATTGCCGAATTACAAAAAATGGATGACGAATATAACAAAAATCCTGTCCTACATTCTAAGGTACATAATATTTAAATATAAGATATAGTGTATCTAAGCCATTAACATTAATAATAATCTGTTTAAGATTTGCGATTGTCCACATCACATGTTATGCATAGAAGAAAATAAGAAAAAAATACCATGTAATGTTAACACTTGCAAAACTCGGAGAAGATGTACCTGTCTTTGTCAATGCAATAAAATAAACAAATGTAAACCTTTTTTTACTTATATAAATATAAATAATTATTTACTTTTACTTATTGCATTATCTGTATAATAAAAAATTAGTACATAAAAAGGTTATATATTCTAATTAAAAAATAATTTTGATTATCATAATTATATCCTCTTCTTTCTCTTGTAAATCACCAGCTTATAAAAATGTAGAAAAAGTTAAAGATAATTTACATAGACAAATAAACGGTGATGGAACCACAAAGGAAGATGCATTTACCGCAGAAATTGGTAAATTAATTAAACAATATATCGTTCAAAATTAAAGAAAATATTAAATACAATACTCTCTCTTAGTATTTAATTAAATGATTTCTATTATAGAACAAGTACTCGACACAAGATTGGAAAATGTACAGAATTTGGAAAAAATAAATTCTTATGGGCAAGAAAATATTGACAATGGAATTGTTCACAAGATAAACAATGTAGTAAATACTTCCCTAGAAATTCCAGTACAAGACAATGATAAAAGTAGAAACCCAGAAGAGATTAAAACATTGGCAGATAATAATCAAAATAAAACAAATATTTTGAGTAAAAGAAGCTTGGAAAGAATTCAAAAGGTTGTCATATTTATAATACTAATATAAAAAGAATGTTCTAATCTACGATTTCAGTTAAAAGACTATTTATAATCCAGGTTGATTTATCAGGATTTGTCTAACGAAAAGAAACAGAAGAGAGATTTGGAAGAGAAGTTGCAAAGTGCCAAAGAACATTTAATTAAGTTGAAGGAAGATAGCGAACAGGAAATTTCTAACTTGAAAGATGCATTAAAAAAAGCAGAAGAAGAACTTGTGCTAGCAAAAAATGAAACTAACACAGCTACAGCTGAGAGAGACAAATTGTCAGAAGCTATGTCAATACTGAAAGTAAGTGCATCAAATTTGCGAGACGAAGGATTACAAATTTATTTTTATAGAAGGAAATGAATAATGTCATTGACAAGAATGCATCTTTGTGCTGCGAATGCCAGAATTTAAAATTTAAATTGCGGACAGCTTCTGAATGCGAAATGAGAACGTAATATATGAAATCATTATACTGCGTAATTATAATTTAATTATATTGCCTTATATACTATATTTTTCATTTTCAAGTTGCACAGTCGTTCAAGATGAGGTTAACGGTATAAAAAATATATTTAAACAAAAAGAAGAGATTCTTCAGGCAGAAATAATTGAACTGAAAGGATTGATTGCAGAACTCACAAATGTTACAAAAATACAAGAAAGAAGAATATGTGAATTAACTAATATTTGTAAAAAACAACAATGCAGTTTACGTAACAAAAGTAAAACGATTACTGAGAAGGTTAATATATTATTCTATCTCTACACAGTTTATGAATAAATTCTATAGAAAATTAGGTTAGGTAACGATATTTTTAGGAATCTAAACTATCTGAAATGCAATCACTACTGAAGTCATATAGTTACAAATGCACCGGAATGCAAAATGATATTGAAAATTTAGAATCCACTTTAAATAAGGAATCAGTCACATGCAATAATTTAAAAGAGGAATTAGAACGTTTTAAGGACGATTATAATTGTATGTTAAATATTAAAACTAAAATTATAGAAGAACAAGATGAAACAATAAAAAAGCAGAAACGTGTACGTACATTTTTTTGATTAACGTGGTAATTTATCTAACGCGTGTAATTTTGAACACATCATAATAATTTTAATTGAATTATTTTAACTAAAATTTATATTTAAAAATATTTGTCTCTTAGCTATTACAAAATAGTGAAATTATGGCTCAACAAGCTGCATCTGAATTTGAAGAAATTAGAAACGAATTAGTTCACGAAAAAGAAACATGCGAATCTTTAAGAATTGCATTAATTACTATGGAAGCACAATTAAATGAAAAATATAATATTGAGTGCAAGAACTGTCCAAATTTAATAGCAGAACTAAATTTGTTAGAACAACAAAAGCAAAAAGCATTAATTGCAGCGAAGGAAGCTTTACAGAAACTATGTGCTTCTATACGGCATTATCAAAGACAATTGAACTTTGAAAGACAACAATGTAAATTTCTAGTATTAAAATTAAAAGAAAAGCAGGAAGAAGTTGAATACATTATGAGAGAATTTGCTTACAGAAAAAAAACAACTGTGCGCAAATCAAGTGACTTTTTATTCTAAGAAATGCAGCTGTAAGAATAAGATTAGTAACAAGTTTTATTTCACCACATTCAATTTGTAAAAAAGTAAATTAATGTATTCAATCCTTAAAGTACATTCGTGTATCATTGCTTTTAACTATTAACTTTATTTATTATAACTAAATTCTCTTAATATCACTTTTCACAAATATTCTACACACATAAATTATCTAAAATTTAAATTCTATATGAATCATCTAAATATCAATTTAGATATTTTAACCTTCAATTCGAGAAGTAAAAGATAAATATTTTTTCTATACCATGATACATTATAGTCAAAGTGTAGTCTCCAATTTTTGTCGAGGAAGTATTTATAAAAAACAGACATGTCATCTGCTGTCAATGATGTTTTACCTTGTGCCTTCAATGTTTCTTGAAATTTACTGCGTTCCTGAAGTTTAAAATATGCTAATAAAAAATCTTATCGTCTTCTTTAATATTAATTACTCTTACTTGTATGAAACTCTTGTTGTGTTTAGTCCAAAATGTTTGATTCCATAGCTGAGTATTTTCTCTAGCTTCTCTGTATTCTCTTTCCAATGTAGATTCATTGTGAGGTTTTTTAAAAAGGATTGGTCTTAAGTGCGAAATAGGATCTGGATTTCCAATTTGATCAAAATTTATTTTATTTTGTGCTTTAGATTTTGATGCTTTCTGATATAAAAGAAATTAGTTATATGATTAAATAAATCTATTACATTGTGTTATGTAAACAGGTTAGATATTTTTAATGCTTACTGTACAAAAAGGACGAATTGTTTTGACTGGATATTTTATCAATAACAAAGTAGATTTGGTACTCATCTTTTATATTATCTATCTATTTATATTAATATTTGACTTTCATAATCTGTATAGAAATTCATTAAAAACGCATTAATACGTGAGATCATCCATTGTATCTACATAAAAGTATTCCATCGACATAGACTAAAAATGGCGATTGTTGTTTGCGGTCAGAAATTGAAATTCATTTGTATAGTGTTCTATATAATTAAAAAAAAAATATATTTAAAAATATTAAATATTAATACTAACACCAATATCAAAGAAATATCTGTATGACGTAATTTTTTATACTAACATTACTATTTTCATTACGTAGTACTTTTGACTAATGTTGTTGCATAGTTTTAAAATCTAACACGCGGGCTTTTAAAACTATTCGTTTGTCTTTTGTTGATAGTTATGAAGGTTGCTTATCAATTAACCAATGTATAAAACTACAAGGTAATAATTAAGATTAGAATTATTTATACAAAAAAAAAAATAAACATAAGTGTTTCAGTAATATTTTCAATTAAGACAAGTAAGCCCTAATTCAATCTTAATTCATTAGATATTCAAAAAACTATAAAAAGCATTCTATATCCAAGTTCTGTAAAGCAAAAAAGATTATAAATAGAAGAAAAGAACATTGGATGAATCTGTTTACCAAATATTCGCAACCAGTATTAGAACATATGAATTTTTCTCTAAAGATTTCATGCGCTATTAAAATTTATCAAGATAATTATTATTCTATACATTATATAGATATTAAATAAAACGGAAATAAATATCCAAACAATGGCAGAAGAATGTAATACTGATGTTTTAAAACTCAATATAGAAAGTAAAACTAAATGTGCATCTGAAAAACCTGAACAATTTTTTCCGCATTCTAGATGTTTAATTAGTCGTTCATTTAAATCTAAAAGCCCTAACTGCTTTGATTTATCTGAAAAAATTGAAAGTGAGAGTAAGTATACAAGTTTACAAAATACTTATCATATATATTTTATTAATACAGTTTTATTTTATATATTAGATGGAATGTATATGAATATAAGATTTGAGAATGAAAAGAACAAAAATGATTCAGAGTTTCAACAAGATAATAATTCTAAACGGTTAGATGTTATGTGTTGTATTATATGTTTGATGTAATAAAAAGAAAAATATAAGTTAAAATATTTTTTTGTTTATTTAATTTTAGAATATTGTGGAGTATTAACAGTTTTGGTATATCGGCTATAGATTTGGGATCAAACAAGGTTATAGATATTACAAAACTATGGAAAGATACTACATCCGAGAATAGCACAAAATTATTAAATTATAATAATTCCACAGTAAAGACTACAAAACAAACATCTAAACAATTAGTTTTTCAAACACAAGAATTTGATTTAGATTCAGATTATAATTCTGAATAAAAAAGTAATAAATATAATAAAAACATTATACATTAATAATATTTATAATAGTTTACATTAAAAAATGAAAAGATGATTTTAGTTTTACTAATAAATAAGTATTATAATAATATATTATTTGTATTAAAAAATTATATTTTATTTTGTTTATTATTGTTATTAATATTATTATTTTATTTTACTCGTAAATCGTTTGTCCAATTCATGACGATCATGTGCAACTTAGTAAAGACTAGTAACTATTTTTTTATAAGTTGGCGATACTATGTTTACGGCTTACGAATAAAATAGTGATTTGTTTGCGGCATTTTTCTACAAGCTAAGAAAAAGTAATAAGTGGTTGTATAAAAATTAAATTAGTTACGGCAAATCGGTTGAAAATATAATGGAACCGAGTAATGAGCAAACATCAGGAATCGTTGAAGCGAATCTTAACAATGAACAAGAGCACAATGACGAGGGCATGGAAGAAACGGAAGATTATAATTTCGATGGAGAAGAATATCGGCACTTCGTACCGCGAGGAAGAGGTAGCTTCAGGTGCGTCGGTCTTTTT
Organism: Polistes canadensis; assembly: GCF_001313835.1. Classification (NCBI taxonomy): domain Eukaryota; kingdom Metazoa; phylum Arthropoda; class Insecta; order Hymenoptera; family Vespidae; genus Polistes; species Polistes canadensis. The sequence continues at coordinate 573,607 of NW_014569614.1, forward strand.
GTTTATCCCTGGAATTATTTTTTAATTTTTTATATTCTCCTTTTAATATTATTGAGTCTATTAGAGTTAGGTTAAGCCTTTCAGCGTAATCGATGACCACCAACATATTTTTTTTTTCAATGATTGACAAAGAAGAACAACAAATACGTTTTGTTGCGTGATTAAAATGATAACACGAAGAATATCATTTTTTTTTAATTATATGATAATTAAGCAATCAAATGCAATTTCATGCATTTGATATAATTTTAAAACTTTATTGATGTCGATTATCCAATGAATACTTTTGCGCTTTCTATTTATTTCTTTACTAAAAATTTGATGTTAACAGTTGTGAGTTGGAGACATAAAGTCTTTACACAAATAGTTTAAATTGTAGATTAAAGATTAGTTAAAGATATTTAAAACATAGATAAATAATTTCAAGCGTTTTGGCAGAGGTGGCTTTGATTTTCCAATGAGAGGCGGTCCTCCAAGATTTCGAGGAAGAGGTTTTGGTCCAAGGGGTCCAATGTTTCGTGGAGCCAATAATGGATATCCATTTGAGGGTCCACCACGACCCAACTGTCCACCTGGTCCAGCTGGTCCTCGCTTTAGAGGGCCACCACCTTTTGATCCGAGCTGGGGACCTATGGGACCACCTAACATAATGGGACCACCAAATCTTATGGGACCACCAGGAATGGTAAAGAGCATTGCTTTTTTTTTATATATTACTTATATATATATATATAAAATATATAAAATATATATATATATAATCTGAAATAATGTTTGTATTATAATGATAATAGTCTTCTCAGATATCTGTATCTTCTTAACTAATATATATTCAATAAATTATGTAATCAATTGTTATAAAGCTGAATGCATTCTGGTAAAAGCAAAAGCAGATGGGAGACATACTATCAGAGTAAACAACTGGAAGAATATCGGTATTTGTTAACATTTATATAATTTTTCATTTTTTTATTTTCCTTAAAAAGATCAATGTCTACATAATATATAAATGGTTTTATAAAAGAACATTCCTTATGATAGTTCTTTTATTTTTTCCTGGCATCCCTTTGTCTATTATATGTGTTAATAGCCACCACCACATATGATGAATGGTCCCATTGGGACAGGACCAGGATCGTATGGGCCACCTCCTGGAATGGGACCACCCAATATGAATAGCGTAAGCTAGTCATAAGTGTAATAGTAGATGTATAATGTGTAGTATAACATAAGCAATTGCAAGGTGTTTAACAGATTCCAGGTCAACAACAAAACCAGCAGCAACAGAGTCAACCACAAGGAAACATTCCAGGACTTGATCTTAATGGAGAAGTTTGGGTAGAAACTAAAACACCGGATGGGAAGTTGTATTATTATAATATACGATCTAGAGAGACAACATGGACAAAACCCGAAGGATCCAATGTAAAGGTCATGGTGCAAGATCAGGTTAGTTAGATTTAATAACATAATAAAATAACAGTAATTCTTTTTACAATATCTTAATGCATGAGCTTATTATATATTTAAAAACATAAGATAATTGTAATTTTATGTTTAATACATTAGCTAGAACAGTTAGTACACGGAGCATCTAAACAAACAGCTCGTGCTGCCACTCCTACTTCCACACCTAATACTCCAACGCAAGTGAATGAAAATAGAGTATCTCAGGGTAATGAACAATCATCCTCTAATAATGCAGATGCATTGAATCAGATGAGTACTGCACCCCCAGGTACAGGACCTCCTCCATCTTTGAACGATGCTCCAGATGTCAATACACAACCATCAGATACAAGTCAAACTAATGGTAAGTAAACCTTGTTTTTATTATTATCTATTCTAGTGATTTACTCTATGTATATATATCGTGCTATTTTATAAACTTTACAATATACTTTTCATACAATGCAGGATCAGTACCTGCAACAGTTGCAAATGCTCAATCAATAAATACATCGACCATGAATACAAATATAATGCAACCACCACCAAATATGATGCCAATGCAACATAGGATGCCCAATCAGTTTGGTGGTCCAATTCCAACTCAATTTGGTACAGCTCCATTTGGTATGCCACCACCAGGATTTCAACCATTTGGTGGTTATGGTCCACCGCAGACAAACTGGGGTATATTAGATAAATGTTTTACTAGATAAACTTTTATATTTGATTGAAAAGATATTGAAAGTATTATATAATTTATTATTATTAGGTATGCCACAAATGCCACATGGTGTAATGACATCTCAAGCTCCCGCTGAAGATCCAGCCATATTAGCACAACTTGATTCTGAATTAGTTGCATCAGCTATGATTTGGACAGAACATCGTGCTCCAGATGGCAGATCATATTATTATAATAGTAAAGCAGGAGAATCTGTGTGGGAGAAACCACAGGCATTGAAAGACTTAGAAAGTGAGTTAAAAATAAACAACGCAGTTAATTTGTACTGTTAGATAATAGTTAATGTTTTTAAGAAGTTAATTTAAGATTGCGTTATACAATGTTGTAATATTTATTAAGACATTATTTTATTTAAATATTTTAATAGGTGCAAAATTAGCACTTCGTCAAAAAGCAGAAGAGATATCAACTGCCACTTCTACAACTACTGCAACTACCTCCAGTAACAACAATAATAAAAGCCCTTCTGAAGTTAATAAACAAGAAGTCAAACAAGAGAGTACTCATGATACCAAAGATAATGCGAAAGAATCTGAGGCTAAACCTAAGAAAGAAGAGGCTTCTTCTAAAGAAACAGTTAAACCTCAAGATAAATCTAGACCAATTTCCAGTACACCTGTACCAGGAACACCATGGTATATTTTAATTCTCTAACAAAATATTGGTATATTGCATCATTTAGTATTATTATGTATTTATCTGTTTAGGTGTGTCGTATGGACTGGCGATGGACGAGTCTTTTTTTACAATCCTTCATCAAGAATTTCTGTTTGGGAAAGACCAGATGATCTTATTGGCCGTCAAGAGGTGGACAAAATGACATCTACGCCACCAGATGCAGTTGGAACACCTAAACCTGTACGACAGTCAGATACTAGCGAAAGTAGTGACGATGATCAACCAACTCCAGCTAAGAAAATAAAACAAGAAGAGCCTAAACGTATGTTGCATAATTGTAAATATAATCTACACAGTGTAAATGATAGTTTGTGAATAGATAACATAATATAATATTTTCCTTGTATAAAGCTACTATCGTAAAAGAGGAAGAGGACAAGGATGGTAAGAAAACGATCGATATTGGGAAGGAAGCAGCGATCGAAGCTGAAGTCAAGGCAGCAAGAGAAAGGGCTATTGTTCCACTAGAAACTAGGATTAAATCATTCAAAGATATGCTTGCAGAGAAGGATGTACGTTTTGTGTTTTGAGAATAATTTATATATTAATTTTATAAACTATGTTATAATATAGCATGCATAATATTTATATTTAAAAAAATTTATGCATAAAATCGTATTTGTATATTAGGTATCAGCATTTAGCACATGGGAGAAAGAGCTTCATAAGATCGTGTTTGATCCACGTTACTTGCTTTTAACGTCAAAAGAAAGGAAGCAGGTTTTTGAAAAATATGTTAAGGAGAGAGCGGAGGAGGAAAGACGCGAGAAAAGAAATAAGATGAAAGAACGTAAAGAACAATTTCAAAAACTTTTGGAAGAAGCTAATCTTCATGGAAAGTATGTTAAATATACTTATATACACACACATAGATATACACTTACGTACTTAACTTATATAAAAAATGAATTGATGAACACATTATTAATATATAATAAACTATATATTTATATGTATATAGTTTGTTAATTTGCAGATCATCGTTTAGTGATTTTGCACAAAAGCATGGACGTGACGAACGATTTAAGAACGTGGAAAAGATGCGCGAACGGGAAAGCCTCTTCAACGAGTATCTCTTGGAAGTCCGAAAAAGGGAAAAAGAGGAGAAAACCGCCAAGCGAGAGCAGGTATTCTTAATTTATTTAAATAACTATGATTTTACAGTGACGCAACAGCTACTTTTTAGGAACTTGTTACTCTGTTCTCTTTCTCTTGCAAAATTTCATATTATTTTAATAATTAAAATATTTTTCAGTATTTACACACACTAATATTATTATTACAAAGAAAAATATATTACATTTTCTTCTTACAAGCTGTTTATATAGATGCATTCAAAAGACTTTCGTTTGTAATATATTAAAAACATAGCTATTTAATATAAAAATATTTTTTTATATGCAGTTATGTTGACATTGAAAAGAAATTAGAATAATATAAAAGAGACTTTTATATTTAATTATAACTTGATTTCAAATTTATTGAAAATAATGTTTTAAATATATTCTTTTATACGTGAATGCATCTCGATTTTCTATGTTTATAGAAGATTGATATATATATATAAACAGAGTATTTTATTTAAATTTAAATATAAATAAAATTCAATACTTTCGTTTCAGATATCAGTAAGATTTTCTAAGTTATATCTTTTAATTTTTCTTATAAAGTCATATTAAAAATAGTGTATAAAAATCAAGTAAAAAAAAGGAAGAATAAAATCTGTAATTGCAAAGTAAGATGCATTTACAAAAAAATAATACAGCATACAAATATATTCGTGCTTTGAAAAATTTGAACAAATTATATTATCGAAAAAAAGAGATATATATATATATATATATATATAATATTCCATTAGTTAGCAATGCTTAGCATTGATTACTGACGTAAGAAATATAAATGATAGACAATACGCCATTATTGCTTTAGTTCGAAATATATAATGCGACTTTTTTCTTAAATAATTTAATATTATATAGTTGATTAATAATTAATATACATATAAATATATACATCTATTATATATATATTTAATTAAACATGTATTTTCAGATATAACTAATTTATTCTTTCAGGTTCCATAGGTATGTTATTATTTTGTTCCACTTGTATGATTACATATATAAAATGAATTTCCTAATTATTTTTTATGGCTGAAGAACACATACCAGGAGAAGTTTCTCTAATCATTCTCTACTCCAGTAGATTTGCTCGATAGAGAAAATTTCTTGTAGCTCTAAGACGGGAGATGTAGAGAATAAAATCTTAGTATGTGACGGTTCCTTATATACTTATGTGTTCTGAACTCTCCACTTCAGTCAGGAGGCAGGCAGGACAGGTTCCGTATGTGGAGTGGCTTGGTTCTGAAGCTGGTTGGTGGCATGGATGATGTCATCTACCATCCCCACCTACACTACGTGGCACAGTTGGCACACCCTCGCGCGCCGCATTCTTTACTCCAAACCAGAGTCATGAGAATGAACGAACTCGGTATTTGTATATTACTCGTAATCCTCGTTACTTCAAAAAATTAACTTTTTCCCAAAATTTTAAAAACAAAAAAAAAGAAAAGGAAGAGAAAGACATACAAACAAACAATATCGAAAGAATTTTACATCAATCGCAATAGAGTTTTATCTCACACAGGGTAGTTTTATTTGTTCAAAATATACTTTGATATGCATTAATTTGTTCTCGGGATTTGAAAATATATAAAAATACTATTATTTTATCGGTATTAAAATTTGCATCCAATGTATCGAAGCAAGAATGAATTCTTATGTTATTTATTTTAACATCTTTTTTTTTTTTTCATATATCACAAATAAATTCAATTTTAATCGCAGAGAGTGTAGAAATCATTATAATTAGTTAATCGTTCTTGTATCGAAGCATTACAAGTCAATGTTTAAATTTGGTAATGAAAACTTTCTGTACATATCTTAAGATTCCGCAAAGAATTACATATTAATATATATATATATATATATATGTGTATATTACAATGATATTTTTACATATACACATATATATACGCGTTTATTTTCTGTTCAGTCATATTTTAATTTACGATTGAAATTTTGATTTCAATTATATCACGAAATTGTATACTTTTGCGAAAGGATCTTTAATAGTGCACAAAGTTAAAAATGGTAGACAAAATTTTTGTAGTAACGTGGTATGATGGGAAATGGGTGTAATGGGGAATATATATTTGTATAGATTTGTGTTCTTTTAAAAAAAACAAAACAAAAAGGAAAAAACATTAATTAAATATGAAAGTAATCAAGACGTTATGGACATTGCAGGGGTAGTTAGACTGTAATTATCAAGTTGATTATAATAACACTATAACACTCTTTCTTCGTTGAAAATTAATGTAAGAATTAAAAAAAGAAAAGAAAATATACAGGTTCCAACTTGTGACAATAATTAAACGATAGAGAACTAATTTTTATAGCAGTATTCGACTAGCAAGTTTTTTTTCTCTCTTTAAATCAGAAGGATATTACTAGCAAAATAAAAATATAAATATATAAATAAGAGGATAGTTACTATACGAAATTCCGAAGTCGTCCGTAAATTACGCAATGGGAATGATAGAGGGTATTAAATTATTTTTATGTTATAACAAAATTTAAAAAAAAAAAAAGCGAGAGAGATTATTCTCATAAGTGGAAATTATTTATAAATATATATATGTATAGTTAGTTCTCTAAATATTAATTTATATTTATGTTCTCTCTAATAAAATATTAAGTTGCTTTTTTTTAATTTATATATATTTATGTAACAAGAAGTTATTAGTGCTACAATGTCATTAAAAAATTGTATAACTAATACTGTTGTTACGAAACTTCAAGAAATAATTACAAAAAGGAAAGTAAGAAGTAGAGTTACTAACTCGTTTCGTAATTTGGACGGCTAAAAATTTCTTAAATCACACGAACTCGATGATAATCTACTAACATATTTTTTCTTTTCAGCAAAAGGGAAGGCGTTTAAAAAACATATTCATATTTAATAGCAAGTTGTCATTAAATCAAGACAAAATACTTTCTTATATTAGGAAGCAGAGTTTTTACATTAACACAGAATTCGTGTCAACAGTTTATCGTTTTTTAATGAGTACAAGTGATGAATGTATAAAATATAAATATATTTATATTTATATATGTAGAATTCGATGTATGTATGTTTTGTATGTGGAAGTGTGTGTATATTAATTTAATGACAGCTTGCTAAAATAAACTAATCATTTTTACAGCTATAATGAGTATACTTTTTTTCAGCAGAAAGCAACACAGCATATTTTATAAAAAAAAAACAAAAATTCCAACGAATAGAGCCCTTACAAAGTTGTTGTGATATCTCCTGACGCGAATGAACATTATTCAAATATTTGTTCTACCCATTACCGAAATACACAATTTGAAAACCATAATAAAAGGTTTGCAAGTTGAAATAGTTTATGATCCACATTACAAATAATTACTACACATGATACATGAATAATAAAATTATTGTAATGTGGTTAATAAGCGTGTACTCATTGGTTGGAAATATTATTAAGCGTGCATGATAATTACGAGGAAAAATTAAAAAAGATTATTACAATAATTATTTAATAAAGATTTGTATAATTAAAATAATAAGAGATAAGCAAAATTGTTTTGTTATTTTTTCTCAATAATGACGATCTTATGATGAATGTATTTCAGGTGAAAAAGGAATTCATAGCAATGCTACGTGAGCACAAAGACATTGACAGACATTCGCACTGGAGTGACTGTAAGAAAAAATTGGAATCTGATTGGAGGTACAGAGTCGTAGAATCAGCAACCACTAGAGAAGATTGGTTTAGAGACTATATTCGTATTCTGAAGGAGGAAAGGAAAAAGGAAAAGGAGAAAGACAAAGACCACCGCCACAGAGATAAAGACCACCATAAGTCTGAGAAGAAGGACAGGGACCGGAAGGATGTGGATAAGTATAAAGAAAAATCTAAGGATAAATCTGATAAGGATAACAAGGAAAAGAAACAGAGACGAAACGATACCGCTACTGAAGAAAATGGAAAGGAGAAGAAGGAAATTGTTGAGAAGGAAAGTGGAGAGTTGGAAGAATGCGACGAAAAAAATGCTAAAAAAGATAACTATGTAAGTTCTCCTAAAATTACATTTTCTTAAACACTCGAAACAAAGATATGTGCTTTTATTAGATGTTACAAATCTGTGTTTAATTATTATTAATATATATGATTTAATTGTAGAAAGAAGAAGGAGACGATCATTCTGATTCCGAGGAAGATCGTGAGAAACAGAAACGAGAACGTGAAAGAAGAGCAGAAGCTAGTTTAAGAGAAAGAGAGAGAGAGGTACAAAGAACATTAGCTACACATCTTCGTGATCGCGATAAAGAAAGACAGCATCATCGTCATACTGAAGCTGTTCAACATTTCAGCGCGCTTCTTGCTGATTTGGTATGTATTAGAACTATAAAATGCATTTAATTTTAATGTTTGAAAAACATTCCATTCAAATGTATTACTTTTTTGTAATAAAATATTTGAAAATTTAGGTAAGAAATGGTGATCTTGCTTGGCGAGAAGCTAAACGACAATTGAGGAAGGATCATAGATGGGAATTAGCGGAGAGTTTAGATCGCGAGGAAAAAGAAAGATTGTTCAATGAACATATCGAACAACTTGGTCGAAAAAAGCGAGACAAATTTCGTGAGGTTTTAGATGAAGTTGGTGCTTCCACTGAACTCACAGCATCTTGGAGAGACATTAAGAAATTGTTGAAAGATGATCCGAGATATATTAAATTCTCATCCAGTGATCGGGTAAGTTAATAAATAAATAAAGTTTACAAATTGTACAGAAAATATCTATTAATCGCATTTTGTTTTTATTAATAGAAATGTGAAAAAGAATTTAAAGAATATATCAAGGATAAACTTGTTGCTGCTAAGGCAGATTTTAGAGAACTTCTGCAGGTATGCCATGTATTCTACGTTAACGTATCGAATATACTTCATTTCTGTATCAATATGTTTCTAATTATTTATTTAGGAAACTAAATTGATTACCGATAAAACGTATAAAAAGGTGCAAGAAAACAGTGCATGCCTTGCCGAAATTGAAGAGATTTTGAGGAAAGATCGACGTTTTCTTGTATTAGAAGCCGCTGCTGCTGAACGAACGCGGTTATTGATGGGATATTTGGAAGAATTAGCTCGAAGGGGACCACCTCCACCTCCGACAGCTTCGGAACCATCAAGAAGACCAACCACAAAGTAAATATAATTAATTTTTTAAAATAAACCATTTACTCTCTGCAAATATGATATATTATTTTTGTTTCAGTTAAAGCATTTGAATCGGCATGTGTGGAAACATATATGTGGTGCCCAAAATTATTAAATTTATTGCTATAGTTGGATTGAAGTACTTTATCTACAAGGTGATAATCGTATGTAATTATAGGTATCAATAAAAATAACACCAATTCTACACAATTAAACGTGTACTGTGTTATATAAAAAGTACTAAGTTTCGATCTGACTTGTCCATTGAGAACCATTAAAAAAAACAAGAAAAAAAATATGTATTATGAAAATAAATACGTAGGTATTTATTGCATTGTCAGATTTAAGATCTATGAGTGTGTCCGATTAACAATACTTATATAATGCAAAATATATATGCTTTTATAATTCTTTTATATAAATTTTCATGTGCAAAGGTAAAACTATAAAGTTCATGAGATGTGAATTTTCAACTCTCTCTTTCTCTCTCTCTCTCTCTCTCTCTAAGCTGTATTGTGCGTTTGACGATTGTGTAATTGAAGATAATTTATTGATTATGTATATTATCTGATAATTTCAATTAAAGAGAGTTGTATCATAAAAAAGAAAAAGAGAAATTTATGACAATCAGACGAGGTATATTTTTTTAGACGCACGATTATATTAAATATAGAAGATCTTTTAAAAGTTAAGTTATTTGAACAAAATACAGCGCAATAAATGTAAGTATATGATTAAAATCAACAAAAGGAACCGAGTAGAATTACGATAACCTGATGATGCTTTATGATAGTTCATATTCCTCTCCGTACTTGGTGTTATAGGAATGTGTGTGTGTTTACACACTTGACCCCTGTTAAATACGAAGATATCGAGAAGTTTCCACGAACAATTGCTTCTGTATATTAATCATTATCGATGATTTACGTATGAGAAACGTAAAGATGACGAAAATTTATATTAAGTTCATTTAAATATGGTAAACGAAAAATTGTAAAGCGTATATAATACATATTGTAGAGTTGTATCAAGAGTTAGTATATTGTTGTATTTTCTCAGTATACTCAACATAAAAGTCTATACATATTATCACCATGATTTTCATTATATTTTAGTTTAATCCTTCTTTTTTAAGATTTAATTCTTTAGCAATTTCCTTCTTCGATCATTAAGAAGATCCAATAAATCCCTAATTTTTACGCGTTCTTATAGTATTTCAGCAATCAACGTTAATACTGATCTGTCCAAAATTCTTCAAAAGAAAAAAAATTCTATTTCTTATAATCAAAGACTTTTCTTTATATATATCTTTTTTGTTAAAGAGGAAGAGATTAACACATGCTTTTTTATCATGACATTAGATTAAATTTGATCATTCGAGGAAAGATAAAGAAGAAAAAAGAAAATAATGAATGAAAGAGAGAAGGACAAACAGCGAATAATAAGAAAGAACTAAAAAAAAAAAAAAATTTACAATAAAAAAGAAATAAAGAAAGAGATAAAGGATCTCGTTGGCCTCGAGGCGATCTCGTCTAAGACGTGCGGAGCAGCGTTCTGTTGGTGATGATGATAATGATGGTGGTGTGGTATAGTCTCTCTACGACGACAAAGTGAAAGTAAGATTTTGCTTTCTATTCGTTCTCGCACGGAGCAGTGAGGGCTGCACCGTGGTCGCGATCGTGTGTGTTTAGAGAACAATGTGCGCGTTCTCCGTTACGAATACCTGAGAAAACAAAAAGAGAAAAAAAAAACAAGAAGAAAAAACTTTATCCCATTAATAAAGTCGAAATTGAACAGGCAAGTAAACTAGCCAATTGTTGGGGGATGCAATCATGATAGTTACATTAATTTTATATTGAAAACGGGAAGTTGAAAGAGTTCAAAAAAAAGTCTGAAAAAGAATTTAATGGGATTCAAGTTTGGTTGATGAAAATGTCGCAGCACGTAGGAGGAATTCCATCATGCCTCTTCCTCTTCGTAATCTTCTTTCTTGTTGGTACCTATTGTCAACAAGGTAAGCAAATTTCAGAGATTTATATATAATATTTATTTAATTTAATTTAATTTAATTTAATTATAAACTCCACTAATAAAATATATATTCAAACATTTCAATTGATTCAGCCATTGATCTATCGATCCAATTATCCCGTTAAATTAAATACACACATGTACAGGTGTTTTCTTTTTAACAGAATAATTATAAATGGCGTTTGAAGTATGATATTGCGTTAAAAGAAATAGCTATGGAGTTAGGTTTTTTCTCAAGGTTGGGAAAGTCTTAGCGCACATGCATTCTTTATGGTGAATCGAATGAAGAAACGAATAAAGGCAAAAGCGTGAACGAGATCTCTAGCAGCGAAAGTAAATGCATTTAGTATGCGCGTGTATGCGTTAGGTCAGCGTGAAACATACAAATGAGAAGAAGAGAAATAAAAAGAGAATCCAGATTCTGTTAAAGAAAACAAAGGGTTTTAGTTGTGTGAAACACCTTTGGTAATACAAGGAACGATCGACGACCGATCGAAGGACGATCGAAAGGAGAACGGTTACCGTTGTTAACACTCCTGCATATGCACATATATATGTACGAGTATACATAATTTCATTCTTTAAGCTTAGCACGATTCCTCGCTCCTTTTCTGTCTAAAAACCGTTCCGTTATAATTCAACTCCTTGCCTTTTTCTCTTCTCTCTTTCTTTCTTTCTTTGTATTCCAAAGTTGTATTATTAAGTATTCTACTCGCTAGGAAATCAATTTTCTATTCGACCATTTGAGGGGAAGAAAGTCGAGACAAACACATTGCGTGTACAACAAAGATAATTTACTACTCGATCGTGTGCCTACCCTTTTCCAATTTCTTTAATAGTTACACGGTTACATAGTTCGATTACATCGTCCTATTGCAATCGGTACGTTCCGCTTTTGTTATTTATTCCGATATACGCATTGTTTTATTATTACTATTATTACTATTATTACTAACATTATTATTATATATCGTATATAAGTATATAGTGTGTAATAGTAATAACGATACAAGGCCATGGAACAATTTCCCTACAGTTACGAAGGCAAACGAGATTATATCGTATAGGGTGAATCAATTGAACATTTAATTGTTTTTAAATTACGAGGAATTATTTTACATCATTTATTTTACATAGCTTTGATCAATGTTCTTTTGGTTTTCTTTTTTTAATTAAATTAGAGTAATTTACACGATAGAATACATGTAATAGATAAGCACATGCAAGCATTAAAGTCTCTACGTGAGCGTTGAAATCTCCATATCGTTCCGTTCTCTAACATCTGTTTCACGAGTAATGCGGTTGCATTAGAACGGATTTAGGTTTCATCGAAAGAATTCGAGATCGATAGATCGTGCTTCCGTTAAAGAATGCATGAAAAAATAGCGAAATTAATTATTTTACTTGATAGTTGTGTCAATAAAAATTTGATTGGAAACATTTAAATTGTGATAAATATATTTAAAAATATATATCACGTTATTTATTACTTAAACAAAAATTTCTATTATTTCATTACACTTTTAGAAACTTCTCAGGCACGATACAAGTTCTCACAACTCATACCAACTAACTCGGTTTACGAACATCGAGAAAGTGATGTACCTTCCGAATGGAAGAAAAAAAATGATACATCATCGTTGCTTCGTTCGTTGGAAGAAAATAACGTCATGGATACGTCACGGTTGAATTCAAAAGAGAATATTGAAGAAATAGAAGAAGATGAGGAAGAAGAAGAAAGAGAAAAAGAAGAAGATGATGATGATGATGTTGCTGATGAATGTGATTACGAAACTTATGCTAAATCGGAAATTCCTGATCGTATTAAAGACACATCGAAATGTAAGCAACCGATACACGAACATAATCCACTTCCAAATGTCGATAATCTTCATAATTCGAAGAATCAAGAATACGTCGAAGATCATTCGACGAATCAATATGATTCATATTATTATGAGGATTATGATAACAATAATCGATCGCAATACAAAACCATAGGTAAATGTAGATTCAAATTATTATATAATAATTTATACATTGATTTAATTAACATTTACATTTTAATTCTTTATTAATATCTACAGACGCAGAAACCGTCGATTATGCGGAATTCGAAACGCACGATGATACGACTACCGAAAAATCTTTGGCAGGATTAAATAATCATCATGATCAACAAAATGATCATTCTTATTCCGAAGAAGAATATTTATACGAGGACAAAGAAGAGGATGATTCGATTCCTACGACAAACAAAAATGTTAAAGAAGTTACTTCGATGGAGGGTAGCAAGAAAAATTATGCTTTTGCAGAACCACCGAAAGGGTCATCCTTATTTCAGGATGCTGATGAATTAGAGAGTCCGATTTTGATCGGTGAAGCTATTGTATCCGTAGTGACAACAAAAAGTGTAGTTAATGGAACGATTTCTATACCAACTAGTACACCAACGCCAATGACTACCGAACAAGTAGCACCACCACCTTCGCTGACCAAAGACAAATCTAACGATGATCGATTATTAGAAAGTACTACGACTGAGGATTCCAGAGTATTGGCATTTGTACAAACCAGTCGTAGCATATTCGGTGCACGTGTTCTATCATTTCCGGTGGTAGATCAAGTCGTAAGAATAAACAACGAGGCTGCACCCGTAACTCCGATAAAAAAGACATTTCCACCTCCAGAATCAACGGAAAGCATCATCGATAAACTTGACAGAGTGCAATCTGAATTATCAAGTGGTTTTCTCGTTGGTGGCTTTAGGACAGCTGGCAATGCATTGCAGTTGGATGTTTTAAATGACAGAGATCGTACCAATCGTCGTAAATATGTTACATCTACGAGTAATATCAATAGTACTACTACTAATAAAATTCCAATTATTAGTAAATTTGTACCTAGAAGATACAATGACAAGAGGTTTGATCGTACCAACGTCAATAATTCTGAAGGATTTTTAAATGATTCGGATTCCAATGGGATGACTCCTAGCACGGCACGAACGAAGATAGCTTTCAAGTTAGAAAATTATATTAATTTTTATATTTTCTCATTTATTTCGTATGTTTATTACCGTAATAATAATTTCTTTTAGATGGCCATCTGGAAAAACAACGACACCATTAAATTCCGACGAAATAAAGTCTACGACTCAGGCTAGCACAGCTTCAACTAAAAAAATTAACACACAAATCATTTTTCAAGATGTCAAATCTTTCCTACCACCTGGATTTAAATTATCCAAAGAAGATAAACAGGAAGTAACAGAGCGTAGTGTTTTGAGTGATATCTTTGCTAAATCAAAGATCGATGTTTCCAAACTTTTACCACCTGATTATAATAAAAAAAAGAACAATGATGTATTCACGACACAAGTAACAACACCGATTGTCGATTCATCGAACAATTTTACTACAGAAAAAATTTCCATTCAAAATCTCTTTGCCAATGCAAAGTTCGACGTGGCTGCTTTATTACCACGTGATTACAAAGAAAAAGCAACAAATTCATCAGAGACGAAGGGAAGTGAAACTGTTGATTCCAATAATGACAATTCTACTTCAACTAGCTCTGAACCGACCACAGCTAAAGCTGCCGGTGGTTTGAAAATTGTTTTTCCTAGCAGACCAGGTGGACGAAAGCATGGTCATAAAATTACAACTCCTCAGAGTCATCGAGTTGATGGGCTTCCTGCGATTACTCCGCGTATACAGAAAGGATGGCCAACTAGGTAAATATCTATTAATTTATAGGTAAAATTACAATTATCTAAATTGCATGTTCATTTCTAGAGCTACCACTGAATTTACTGGCTGGCCAACTCCATCAACAACGCCTATTTCAATCGAAAAACTCTTGGAGGTTGCAAGAACGGCAACAGATACCTCTGTGAACATGTCAGTCGTCGAAACTACAAGTGCAGTTTCGATAACGTCTACGACAACTACAACAACTACGACACCCAGATCAACGACTATTGGAATATGCGAGGAAGAGTGTGAAGTTGCTGGTACTATACGAATAATTGGTAGTACAACTTGGGTCCCTGAATTACTGGATCGTAACACTCAAGAATGGCAGCAACTTGCTAACGAAATTGAAAGAGATGTAAATTTTAATTAATCACCTTCGTCTGTAAAATAATGTGTATGCCAATATTTTTGTATAACTTTGATATCTTTTTTTAGATGAATTTCGTTTTCTCAAAGTCTACCGTTTTAATGAATTGGTACAAGAAGATAAGAATCGATTCGTTCAGGTATATAATCATAAATATAAATCTTAAAAAGCATATTTAATTTTAATTAAAATAATTTGTCTAATTCTTCAGTCCAGGTAGTATTCTAGTAGACTTTTTCATTGAACTCATAAACCTACCACAAAGGATCAATACGCAAGAATTGAAAGTAATATTTCATGATTCTTTGAGAACATATAATTCGAGTCGTTGGAATGAGACTAAAATGAAAGGAGATATGAAGTTGGGTGCATTTACGATTGATCCTAAATCTACTGATTTTGTAGGTAAGTGAAGTATCAGGTATAATTCTTATACAAGTTGTTACATTGCATTATTTTTTGTTTTAGTAATACCTAAAGTTCCTTTCTCTAATATTATTGAAAACGAGGATAGATTAATACCTCAGTGGGCAGTCGTTATGATAGTTATTGGTATTGGAGGATTATTATTCATTATCATTTTCGGTGTTTCTGTGGTAAATATAATAATTAATTAATAATTTAATATAACAATTATTTCAAAGTTCATTATATGATAAAAGTAATCTTGAAAATTTTAGTTGGTAAATCGTCAAAATGGTTCAAAATTGAAACCTACTGTGTCTACAATTTATGAAGATGGAATTAGGAAAAATATACTGGGAGGTTCGCATGCAACCTCGTTGAACAGATCTAACGATTACCCGAAACAAGTACATACTATATGGACTGATCCAGATGTATCGTGGAACGATAAATCATTTGAATCTGCATCTAGCAAGGTATACTTATAAAATTATTTTCATGTAAAATATATTGTGCACGTAAACATGTATGTAATGAGTGTTGTCTGTCATCAGGAGCACATCAGCGGCAAAGTTAATTTACAGACTTGACCACTAGATGAGGTTCCATGACATGAGTCGATAAAGAGATCTACATATTTTTCGCAAAGATAATTGTTTAAGTAATTATTTTTTTTTTATATGTTTTACAGGTATTAGTCGATAGATCATTTCAAGAAGGTAAGAAATATAATCTTCACGACAGTTGGCGATCTGAATGGAACGGATATTATTCTAATCCATCACACGGAAATAATAAATATGGTTATAATAATAATAATAATCATCATCATCAGCATCATCATCATCAACAACAACAACAACATCCAGATTATGATACGAATTTTTAACATTGATAACACTAAATTGTTATCTCTGTAATTTTTAAGTTAATTTATTCGTATATGTACAGTAAGTATTTAAAATCGTATACCGTTACGCTTATTAAATTTTTGCTTGAAAATTGTTGATACAGTATGTTTAAAATGAAAAAAATCTAGAAATAAATACATTAGTATACGTTTATTACGTATTTAATGAGTTTTAATTAAAAGGATTAATTATAACAAGTTTAATATCCGTTAAAGTAAGAATAATACAAAATACACTTGTTTAAAAAATACATATCTATTAATATACTTTGAATATTAAACAATTTCGATTTGATATTTTATTGTATGAAAATTTTCAACTGAAAGTCATCACTGACTAGAAATGTTAAAATAAATATGCATTTTCGTTAAAATAATAATAAAATATATGTAGAGTGTATAAAAGTACTGGACATACCTTAAAAAACTATTAATTAATCGAAGGAAATGTGTATTATTGTTTAAAAGCACGGAGTGTATGTACGATGCACCATCCTCTTCGAAATCCACCGTTAGACTGGTTCATTGTCCTCTGTGAGATTCGCTTTTATTGAATGTTGTTTATATGACTTTCCTTATATGGTACACATAGATAACATAAATATAATATTCGTAATAAATAGAATTTTCTTTTAAGCCAGTCTAACGGTGGACTCCGAGGGGGAACAGTACGTAGAACTTACACACCGTATTTCTAGAATAAAATATATATTTTTTTTGAATTAATTAACAATCATTTAAGATATATCGAACATTCTAATGTTCTCTACTTATATTTTTGATATTTTTAACGTTTTTGGCCATTGACTGATGCAACCTCTGACGAAAATTTTTTAATTGTTTTTATCCTAAAAAATACTATATCAATAGTTTTCAAGCAAAAATCTAATAAGCGTAACGGTGTACGATTTTAAGTAACACTCACTGTATTTTTTTTGGACGATCATTGGCTTCGGTGTTTAGGTATAATCGATATAATGCAATACACGTTAAAATAAACAAGAATTACGAATTTATACAAGAAGAACATATAAAAGAAAAAGAAAAAAAATGATTAACATTATTTTAAAAAGTTTAAAAAGTTTAAAAACATTTTTTCTTTTTATATGTACTGCGATTAATATTAACACAAAAGATATAACCGTAAAATATAATTAAAAGAATTAAATTCGTTTACTCTAGTCAAGAAATATAAAATAATACGTTATCTTAATTTTTGTAACTATTAAAATAATTTGAAAAATGAGGTATATGCTTTATCTTAAAGTATAAAAAAATTCTTAAACAAAAATCACATATTTCTTACATTCCATTCGATAGACAATACTTACGAAATACCTAATCTTTATTATATGTGGAATAATAAAGAATCAGAAAAGAGAGAGGTAGTAATGGAAGTAAAGATGAGGAACCTTATTTATTTTGCAAACGATGGCCACAATCTATCTGGTAATGATAGACTCATAAATGTTGAATTCTTTGATTCTTTTCGTGTTTCTATTTGGTGTCGAAGTAAGCATAAGAGCTTTTGATATAAAAACGATCGCCTAGACAACACATAAAGAAGAATTATAAATAATTTGCTATTATTTCTCATAAAATAAAATAGAGAAATATATTATTGAAACAATTACCTATTAGCAGGTTTACAAATCGTCAAATGATCCTGTGGAATTTCAAAAAATTCTCCTACTCCAGGATCTGCGAAAAAATAATTTGTTTATATAAGAAATGTTAAAGAAATGTTTTTTCTTTACATTTATTATAGTTTAAAAAAACTCACCTGCTGAGTCAGGTGTGACAAATTGGAATGAAAGTTTTAAAGCAGTTACCAGGGTAGATTTAGTTTCACTGAAACTCACTATATTCATAGGATAATCTTTTAACATCTCAAGAAAATCTTTGTGCAATCCAAGAAGATGCGGTGATTCTGTAGAATATAAAATACAACGTATAAAAATTAACTGCTATGCTCTTTTATATGTAATATTTATATTGTTCTTAAAATAGTTATTTATAGATATATACATACCTTCTCGTAATTCCTGCACCTCTATAGATGGCCATACAAGCATTTGTGTTGCTTGCGTTAATGCAGCTATGTGCGAACCGCGATGCGGAGTACTATAAAATACTATGCCGCGTGTATTTTTACATATATTATGTTTATCTCCAGTTTTCCATTCTATAAGTTACGATAAATGAATATTTGCTTATTTATTCTTTATTTTTATTCACTACTGACCTTCGACGAGCATTTTTTTAACTAACAAACCACCCATTGAATGACACACCCATATTATTGGTCGTTTTCCAACATCTGCTATCAATAATTTATTAATATATTCATTACTTCTATCGCTGATGGTACTCCTAGAAAAAAATAAGTAAAGTAAAAAACATTTAAATATATTTATATATAAAGATATTTCATTATTATTTACTTCAAGCTCTCTATTGGACACAAAGGCGTCCACATTGATAAATTGGTGTCATAATTAACACCGAGTATTCGAAGATATGGTACATCCCGAGGCAACCAATCCATCGGCCAACATTGTGTTCTACAAATTTTATCTTGCTCCGAATTTTTCATGCAAGCGTCGTCCCTACAAATTTTTATTTTTAAATAAAAATGACTATATGATGATCGATATATATTAAAGTATATTACCCTTTACAAGTAAATGGACCAGTTGCTTGATAATTAACATTAATAGGACAATCATCGAGTATCACCTCGTAATCTCTGCCTAATTTTTTCCATGCACGCATTTGCAAATCGTAAGCCAAATCTTTGAAAAATTCTTGTGGATAATCTTTGATCAATGCAGAGAGTTCACTGCTCTGATTTTCTATGTTAATAGGATCTATAATTATTGCATAAAAAAATCATCCATATTACGTAAATTGACATACAATATATTTTTCTTTTTAAATTAATTATCCATACCAGTGACAGACCTTCGCATTTAATTGCATCATCTTTAATAATGTCTCTCTGTCTCCACGTTATAAATACACCGCCAAGCAAACCATGTAAAAATACAACGTCCAGTTTCGATGGTGTGTCAGTTCTATGCAATGGATGAAGAAGGTATACGTGTCTGGGATATTTAATATGCTTATTTTTATCTATGTCTAAGTTTGCTAATGCACATCCTGCAGGTACCGATAATCTTATGTCTTTGTTCTTAGACCATGCTACTAATATACCAAACCATCCTAAAAATAATTAATTATATTTGATGTTATTATCAGTGATTAAAAAAATATATATTTTGTATATTTTAATAACGTCCAACCTGATCGGAAAAAATCATCTAAATATTCTGTGTGAAGCGATATATTAGAAAGTATGTTGGCAAGAATTGTACACATTTCGATATTATTGCTGAAGATTTTGTAAATTAACATTAGTATCTCCAGACCACCAGCATTCACAATATCTTTAAAAAAGAAATACACGTATTAGAAGAATATAGTAAACCAAAAATGTAGATTATTTACTGAGATTAATCAATTGATTAAATTCTTTATACCTTTACTATATTGTTCGAGGGAAGAATGATGATAAATTGCTTGGACACAGTTTTGAAGTAATTCTTCATTCCATATTATTGTCGGAGGAACTGCTAAACCCATACTTGTTAAATCATGTTCAAACATTAAACCATCCTACGACATATTATATATTTCATTATAGATTTATTATTCTTATTTTAAATTTGAAACTTTTACCTACCCTAAATAAATTTCCAAACTTTTTATAAAGAAATTGTGTCAGACATGGATGTAATTTGTCGCACAATGAATTTAAATGTAACAACATGTTATGCACTTTCTCAATGACATCCTGTAAAAATAATTTATATTAGATATTAATTATAAGTGTTTATGCAAGCTATGTACAAAAAATATTACTGGTTTTAGTAGCCCATGTTAAGCTAATATTATATACAATTTACATACATGCAATTTATATTCCATATGAAAATAAGGTGGTACTAAGAAAAAGCGTTGATCAACATTGGGTGTACGTGCAAGAGCAATAGCTGTCCTAGCATCTAACATCTGTGCCATATTTCGATAATGCCAATCTAAAAATCATTTTAATATTATATCAATTTTTCTTGATAAAATATTAATATTTCTTGCTTATTATTCACCGATGCTACTTATACACTGATTTATATTATTTAATCTATGTTATTAACGTTTATCTACCTTCTAAATCACTTAAAAAACATAAAGCTGTCGCAGCCCTTATTCTTTCATGTTCATCACCAAAACGAGCAACGTTTAACAATCTATAAGCTAATTTTTGATTTAACATTTTCCATCTCTCCGCTATAATATCAACCATGATGGTTACAATATTAGTTACATTATAATTAAATCTAGCTATGACATTTGTTATATCGTGATTAACTGCTGATTGTCTTTCTGACACATATTGATTTTTCTCATTGTGAAATGTAAATATATCTAAAATGAAATATTACAGTATAATAATTGATAGAAATTTATTAAATGTCCAATTGTTACCTTTATATTGAGGTTTATCTACGTATATATATGATTTATGTGCTTTCTCTAAATTAAGAATATCTGTTGTTACAGTTGTTCGAAGGATCTTTGATGTCTGTCGCAGTTGATATAAAAACCAGCAGCCTCTATATAAAACATGTATAAATATAATTAATAACATTTAATTATTTCATAACATGTTAACTTAACCTATAGACAGTCAAAAATACATACCCTATAAACACCATGCAGGTACCACTTGACTTTAAATAATATAAACATTTTTTGTAAGTTCTTACACGCATTTTACTAAAATAATTATTAAATCTAATATTTTTTAAATATTATTCCAAGAGATTGAATAGGTAATGGTATTTTCAGTTTGGTATCGTTGATTATAAATTTTCGAAGTTATACCTGTGTAATAAAACAGACAAATAATTAGTAATATAAAATGTAGTATATATGTTATAAATCAAAATAATCAAGTCACTATTATGATTTAAAATTGATACTGTACGTCCAATTAATATTCTTGCAAATAATTAGAATAAACAAAATAGTATTAGTAAAATTAACCTTAACGTTAATGTAAGTAAATATAAAAGTTCATAATTCGGTGGTGCAATGAATGACGTGTCCAAATTCCATTCTGTTTTGGGATGTGTCATTTTATTTACGTGCATGTAGTGTGTAAGCATACATAGATGTAATGCAATATGTTATTTTTTCTTTTTTAGAGATGATGTATAAATAATTGTTACGATATGGCACCACTCACAGATTTATTGTCATGTAGTATTATTGGTAAGTTTTTAATATAATGTGCATGAACATATATGCAAGATTTTTAATATTTATAATTTAAGTAAATTATTTTTGTAGAAAAAGACCATAATGGAGATATACTTTGGACATGGTCATATCCTACAGTTTCAGAATCACAAAAAACTATTGTCAAAAGAAAATGTAATTTAGGACTTGAACATAACTCTCCACAAACATTTATTTGGGCCCGACATGGTCAAACATGGTTTTATTTACATTGTAGTGAAGTATTCGATTCTGACAGATTACCCAAGGTACAAAAATAAAAAAATATGTAGACATACATTAAAAATGTATGATAAATCGATGGATTATTTAATTTTTTAGGTTAAACAATTTGCATTAGTTTTATTCGCAAAAGACTTCAATCCACAAAAATATGAAGTACTCTCACGCGTTTTCAGTAAAATGTATTGCAAGACTGGTAAGCCTACTGAGATTTTACAGTTATATCTTTCGGTCTTTACTAAGGGATCATGCTCAACACAAGAGAATGGAACTTTTGTGTCCGATGATTTTAGCAGTCGTACGACAATTAATACCAATGTTAGGGAATTAATAAAAACGTTTGAATTAGAAACGATTTTAATATATACCGCTCTATTGTTAAAGAGAAGAATTGTAATTTATCATCACAGTTTAGAACAATTGCTTAAATGGATGAAAACTTTTCCTGCTTTAATGAAACATCGTAAAGTTGAAGAAAATTTATTTCCATGGATTGAGCTGGTTAATGACGAGATACTTGATTTAAAGGTATATGCGATGAAAAAGATTATTGTTTTTTAATGATTTAAATATTGAAAATAAATAAAATGACTTTACAGAAGCAATCATACTATGTAGCTGGATGTAGAAACAGTGCAATTTCTGCAAGGACAGATCTATACGATTTATTAGTTAATATACCAGCCAGAGAAATTACTGTTGCTCCACATGCAAAAGGTAGAGAGCAAATTACTTTAAATTTCTTTTTACAATAGAATTGTATTGTAATTTTTGTTTCGCAGAGAGTTTAACAATGACAAAAACGCATAAGGAAATAGCATTGTTTATGGTACAGTTATGCGAAAATCAAAGCTGTACAGAATTACAAATAATATCTGAGATCAATGAGAAAACAAAAGATTTGTTAAATCAATTAACGTCTTTAGCTACCACTGAAACACCAGATGGAAAAAAAATGGTCTCTATTCAGGCATTCAAAGAAAAAGATTTACCACAAGCTGTCGAAAGCTTTTTAATTAATCTAGCAATCGCTGAAAATTTATTTATGTTGTAAAATATATTTTTTGTATCCGAGTTATGTGGACTTGTTGCGCAATCGTTCGAATAGAATGAACAAATTCCTAATGCAACTATTAAATACAATAAATGTTATAACTTACGCGCGGATGGTGGATGTTCCGTTTAAAACGAAGAAGTATTTAGAAATTATAATGATTTTCCAAGGATATCGAAATAAATTATCTAACAATAAAACTATTAATACGAAGGATGCAGTTTTGCTTTGTTCACTTACTTTGTTTAATTGCGCGCCTACATTTTAGTTTTAATAGCCCGCGATAATTTGAAATTCTTTGACAAAGATGACGCGCTTTGATAACGCGCGAAGATTTGAAATTGTTAGAAATGAATAGCGTTTTACGCATGCGTATAATATTATGTTGAATTTTTTTTCTAAATTAATTGATAATTAAACAAATTGATAGCCACTGCGATCGGAGACAAAGTTTATAATAAACAAGGATTAATAATATATTTTTTAATCAAAGACTTATTACACAAGCACTTTTAGTATACAAGATTTATACGCATAATTCAGTTGTTATGAACGAACTCGTATTTGTTATTTATTCCAAATATTTTATGCGTATTTCTCTGGATACACACTCATATATTTACAAAAATATATAAAATATATTAATATCTAAAACATTTCCAACAGACATATATAGAAACGTTTTCTATCATGTAAATATTCGAAGTGCAGTAATAGTAAACAATTTATAGTTATATTATTTTTTAATTTAAAAACAATTTTTTAGATAGTGTCGCCTGCTTACTAATATTTCATAATACTGACGAAAATGATGATCGATCAATCATATAAATAACAAGAATAATAATTAATTAATGATAGTAAATTAAAGATTCTAATTATATTATCGAATTGAAACTGTTAATTGCTGTTTATCACTTTCAATCAGTTTTTAATATTGTCTTCCTATCATTTCTTTTTTTTTCTAGTAATGAAGACAGATCAAAAACTGGTTATAGAAATCCTTCTATTAAAAACGTTTCTTTTAACGACCATCTCTGAAGAACTTTCAAAAAGAACTTCTATGAAAAAGTTAAATTAATTTCTGGAGAGTTTCGATGATTCCTTATTTCCAGTGACTTGTTCAAGTTCAAGACCGTCGTATTCAGTACCTCCGGCATTATCATAATACGCATAATCATAATCATTCTTTTTTCCTGACTTTGGGCGAACAGTTGTACTGCTGATAAATCTGGTAGTGGATGTGAAAGGTCTAGCCGAACCGCTGACGTAAGTGCTACTTCGAGGAGTAGTATTTATTGACGATGGCTTTTGTGTATTACTATTGAAACTGCTTGGATTATACGTGGTAGCACTAGCTTGTCTCCTGCTGAAAAGAGAAAGTTTGAATAATGTAATCAAACGAGATGACATCAATAAAAATACATATTCTTTAATTGTATAATAAATAGAGGCACGTGTAAACCTACCTAGGAACTGGCGTCGTAGATCTAGATGTCTCAGCCAAATGATTTATACTAGCAGGACTGAAACCTATACCTACTGAAGCTCTTCCAAAATCATAATTATCTGTACTGGTTTCAACGTAATATTTGTTACTGTTTGAGCTTTCGTAATTGTTGTACTGCGTAACCTTTTTTGACGTTTTCGTGCTGTCATAATGTTGAGTAGAAGATTTGATTGCCTGATCGTTCTTTTCATAATACTGATTGTTATCAGATGATTGTTGACTGTTGTAGCGATCGTTGCTGCGAGGAACCGATTGAGCTGGACTGTTGTCAGTGTGAACATATTTCTTCGTAGGTGGACTATAAGTAGTTGGAGCATAACTGTTTCCGGCATAATTTGTGAAGTATTTCGAAGTGGTCTGACTTATTTCTGATGTAGTGGAACCATGTCCATTTCTGTATTGTTCGTTGGCACTGCTGTAATTATTGTCATAGACTGTAGGAGCGATGGTTGTTGATTGACGGTATCCTCCACCATTACCGTTACCACGTTGAACGTTATAATTTTTCTGATAATTTGTATAATCACTCGTCTGATAATTCGTGCTAGGCAATACAGTACTGGACTGGGTGAACTGTCCAACATTATAGGGTTGATATCCATTTCTGTTGCCATTACTATTGTAATTTGTAGTCCTTAATGTAGTACTAGGTGTATAAGACCCTGAATTATCCTGATTATAATTGTTGTTCGTGTTGTAAGTATTATAAACCGTTGACCTGGCGGTAGAACTCGATGGTTGGTAACTGCTGTAAGAATCTTGGAAATTCGTATTGGGTCGATAAGTCGAGGACGCGGTTACGGTATATTTTTGAATATTTTGATTTCTGTTATAGTTCTCTTGAGGTCTACTCGTGGAAGATGAACCGGAACTAGTTGATCGTTGATTGTAATTGTTGTTGCCAAAATTTCCATTATAATTATTCTGACTATTGTAAGTTGGTGGTACAGCCGTGCTCGATATAGGATAATCATTAGTGTTTCCGTTGTATGGTTGCTTCCTACTCACCTTCCTAATACCTGTTTTCTTTTTCTCTGTGGTCACTGTTTCATCTTTGTAAGATCTTTCGTTATCATAATTATCTTCCTTATTTGTTCTTTGATTGTAAAAACCAACTTTGCTGCTACCATGTAGAACTTCTCGATTATTGTTATTATTATTGGTGTTATAATTAGTAGAAGAAACTCTACTAAGTGCGTTTGCTGATGAACGCACTGGATCATTACTTTCACTTCGTTGAAGATTATCCTGAGGTTCATCATCGGTGCGTATCGTATCGTAATGCGGAGACTCCAATCCTGAACCAAGTCTGTATAAATCAAAGTTATCGCTAGCGTAATAAAGAGTAGCAGCTTCACAGTCTACGTCATACCAATCAGCGCATGTTTGACTCTCCTGATCGAAAGCAGTATCATTGGGACACAGGAATCTGAACAAAATGCATAATTTTATTTAAATGTTCAAAAAAAAAAAAAAAAATAAAATGATAACAAAACTCACTTGTAATCCTGAATACTACCAGATACAGAAACGCAAACGTGAAATACTTGGCAATCGGTTTCAGGATCAGCATAATAACTTCCAACAATTTTATTGCGACACGTAAAGGCCGTTTCCGGCATGTATTGCTGAGAATATCTTGGTGGAGGTCGTTGAAGAGCCAAAGTTGTGCTCCATAATATAACCACTGAAATCCGATGAAAGATTGATTAACTAAACGCATCCATTTTTTAAAGTTTATATTCATTGTTAAATATGTTAAATTGTTTTTTATTCGTAAAAAGATTAACGACAAGATAGTTTCAACCGGATGCATATGTATCCTTCCACTTGTAGAGTTAGAAAACACAAGTATCCAAGCACGCACGATCGTGATATTAAACGGCTGGCTAATTTTCCGTCCTCGTTATTAATGGGAACAAATTTTATATATGGTAAAACATTTTTATGAAAACTTTAGCTTGTACAATAATTTATAACAAGACAATGAGTCTCAATTAATATCAATACAAATTGTCACGACAAATTATAAATTAAATATCCTATAAATATATAAATAACGAATAAATGGTCTAGAAGAAAAATATAAAGTGATCAAAATATTTTTGAGAACTTAGAACGTACCCGATAATACTAGAAGACATGGTTCTAAAGACTTCATGATCGTTTTAGTTGAACTCTTGTATTAGGTGAAGATTTAAGCTGTCTAGGATCACCTTCGTGAAGGAACTCTTCAAGACGACTGAGGTCTTGCCAAGGAAGCTCTGTGACGTAGATGTGCGCAACTTTCTGAGAGGATGGGGTATCAGGGCCTGGAGGATGCTAGTAGTAGGGGCCTCAGGCCCAAGAGAGAATGTACGCGTATGTATATACGTACATAAGGGGGAAGAAGAAGAAAAAAGAGAAGAAGAAGACGTAACATAGTGTTACGTCATACTACGAAGCTTATCCACTAGGAATAGCACGAGCAGGGAGCTCATCTGCGCGATCAAAGCGCTCATTCTAAATGCGCGTTTCTGCCATTCTCTATAGTAAAGTATCATTTTTTTTCCTCCTTTTATTAATCGCTTGAAGCGGATATTATTGGATTTTATCGAATAAGAATGTCGAGACTTTCAGCAAGAAGATTCAATTTTGTTATTTTCATAAAAAAAAATGTTACATTGCAACTTGCACTTTGGTAAATGCATTTGAAATCATCGAAGTACAGATAGAGTGTAATTCAGTAGTCTAATCCTCATCTTAATAGAGATGTGTACCTTGGCAATTAACATCGTATTAGACTTCGAAAACTGAAAGACCACAGGGAATAAGACGACTCCGTGTATATACTTTGATTTGTGGTTACGTTTAGTGTCTAGGAAAGATCGAGGTCGTACCACGAGAATTGAAATTGTGCAATCCTAAGATCTGCTACGCATCCTGTAACATACCATCATCAATCCGATCTAAAGCGTTTAAGGAAAGAAGAAATAGATTTCTTTTTGGTATTTGAAAAACCTTGTTCGATAGTTGTTCTCTTTAGAAAACAAGATGATACATTTGTCGTCAAGCTTATCAATTTATATTTTTTTGTCATTCCCTTATTAACCATTAACACCATTAGAGATAGAAAGAGATATTGCGTAACGGTTACATGTTACTCATAACGGTTAATTAACGAGTAAGAGTATTATATTTTTCAATGACCGTCGAGACGTCTATTATACTTGGGATGAGCTCGACTCGAGGAATCTTCTCAGCCTTGGAGGGCGAAAGTTGTCTTTGAAGCAGGTCCCCCATCGTAGATGGTACGATATTTGCACTTACAACCGTCTACGTCTATTTACAAGTATCCATAGGTATCCTCTGACTTACACCAACATAAGCACTGACATAGTAGGTTTAATGTGTGGGTGTAAGGATTTCGATGAAGATTCTTTTAGGTCTTCGTGTCGCGGTATTTGCAAACGAGAATCGCCTTTATGGAGAAAGGAAGGTCTCTTCAATGATCACGAATAGCAGTTTTCAGTTGTTAGTCTGGTATTTTTTCGAGAATCCTTTAACTGATTATTAGAAGGATATCTGAGAAAGAAATAATCTTTTGTTAAAAATGTTATAGATGCATAGATTTTTGTTTTTTTTTTCTACAAATTTGATAAGGAATAAAAGTAATGTTAAGTTATAGTTAGTGAGTCGTGACAATTACCATAGCGACTCCTAATCGAATCCTTTGGGAGAAAGCTAGCAGTAAGGTCAGAGGTTTACGAAGTGTCTTCCCGCGATGAAATCTCTACCAATAGGGATAGCCGAGTTGAAAATCAACGTCGACCTCTCCTTGTCTCTTTGAACTTACGCTCTTCTTCTTATTTTTCTAGTCTAAGAGATATTGTTCTATTAATTAATATATGATTGGAAAAGAACTTGACTATTATCTCTTTTTCTCTTTTTTTTTTAATCACGAACGGATGCATGGTTATAGTGTCCCCAACAAAGTTTCTTGCTCAAGCGGATGCTAAAAAGGTGCTAAACGTATGCGAAATACATCGTACTTCCGTCAATTAATTTTGATTCGAGATATACGCGTATACATGTCAGTGTTGTGTAGCATCGTTTAATAAACGAGCAAGAGAGTTCCTATATTCCTCTCTGTCTTTTTTCCTTGGCTCATCTTCCATTAACACGGTGAAAGTGCAAGAATTTTCTTGGCCTTCCGTGTGTCACTTGAATGATGTTTACCGCAATAATATTTCTTCTCTCTAAGAGAAAAGGACAATTTTTGTTATCTTCTTTTTTCCTTTTACAGAGATAAATACGTAGGCGTGGTTCAATTTAATACTTTCCACAACAGTGCGCGCCTCTTTCAAGTGTAATTTGAACTTTGAAAAATTTCTTTTATACAAAAACAATAAATTACAATCTTATGATCCTGACCTACGTGACTGCAACATCACATATATGGCATGTACTTTAACGATCTTTTACTCGTTACAGTCAACGTTCGTTGGAGAAAGCATGAAGAAATTCTTCAAATCTTCTTACATATGTCCTCAATCAAACGATTTATATTCTTTCCGGTTTTCCTTTCATCGACCCACGCAAGTTAAACTCTGTCGTATATCTTAGATATTACGTGAGCATATTTGGAATGAAACTTTTAATATGTGACTGAATAATACATTATTTAATAAACCTGGAGAATGTATAAATATATTCCATTATTTTTCATCAGAAATTATCTTTTAATATGAGATATTTCATGATATCAAATTGACTTCATTTTTCTTTCACGAAATATTAATTGAAAAAATTAAAAAAATATTCAAGTATATCCTTATACCAGAATTATTGAAGCAAACGTTCTTTGCAAAACGAACCGATAAATTCATGAAAGAGAGAAGAACGATTCTAAAAGGAGATCGTTGTTACATGGTGATGGTGATGGAGGAGGAGGAGGTGGGAGAACGGATGAAGAGGGTTTCTTCTCGTTTCCACCATGTGAGAAAGTGAAAGCAAGAACCGAGTGTATACCAAAGATGAGACAAGATGTACACCGTGCCGTCTTCGAGCAGCAGCACGATCCAACGTGAGTCTCGTTCCTCCTGATTCAGAATATAATCGGAGATCGTTCAACTTATTTTTCCCTTCTTCAATTTTTATCTTTCTTTCCATTGCTCGTGACATCCCTTATTTGTTTTCTCATTATTTATTACTTCTGTTCTGCCATTTATCATTTTAATTAGACTCGCTAGAAATTCATTCAATTCTAATTCGTTAAATTTGGATTTAATCTGAAAATGAATATAATGTTAATGGATATTAATAAAAATTAAAAAAAAAAAACAAATATGATATATAGAAGAATTGTGAATAAATAAAATCAGATAATAATATGATATTACCTTTTATAAAGAATAAAGATAATTGCAATTGATGTCCTTGCTCTTTGCCATTAGCAATGCGCAATTATTAGATCAACGTACAAATAAAGATTTATTCCTCATTATCAATATTATTTGTCGTCATTTATTATATTATCAATTTTTCTGAAAATAGAATTTCCCTTGAAGAAGAGATTATCGTTGTGATTTTATTCTTCATCGAGAATCGCAAGGTCTCTTCTTGTCAATAAGAGAAGCAATAAAAAATAAAATAAAAAGAAAAGAAAGAGAGAAAAAACTAGAACCTGAATTATATACCATCTAGAGAGATTTCGTAATGTCCTGTCATACGTGCAGAGAACGTTAAAACAAGCAGAAGAAAAAAAAAATGCTCAGATGCTTAAAATAGTCGACGGAGTCGAAAGCTTTCCACGGTCTATGCTCTGACGGTTCAAAGTGAACGAGTGCTCGACCGTGAAACAAGGGGCGCTTAATTAAAAATTGTAATGGAGTGTTAACTCGGTCTATTCGATTTCTCTATTCTATAAGGTGATTGTCCTTTCGTTTTGGTTCATAAACTATATACGAATTTATCTATAATTTAAGTTAACTCCTGCATGAAGATCAAATGAATTCGATTTAACACTAATTCATGTATATTGTAAATTATGTCAAATGATTGGTTTTTAACAAAATTGATATTTGTTACAATTGAATATAGAAAAGTATAAATTTCGTATTAGTTTAAATAATAAATATATAAACTAATTTTTAAATAATAATTATAGTTAATGTGCAAAGTCAAATATAAAGTATCAATAAAATTGAAGGCAAAATTATAGAATTCTAAATAAAAAACACATCATTTGAGATTGGTCCTAATTTAATATTAAATTTATAGATAGAGAAAAAAATAAATATTCATTTTAAAGACGATTATTATTATACTAATGAGGAAGTAAACGCAAAAGAACGTTTATATGCTTCATTGAATATGGATCCTCCTCTTATTCGATACTCGTTTTCTCCTTCATTGATTTCAAACAACGGAACCCTGATTTTTCTATCTGTCATATCGATCTATATACTATACTAATATTTTCTATATACGCTATGACGATATTCCTTTGTATATGGTCATAGGCTATCACGAGGATGATGCTCCTTACGTTTCTGGATAGAACTTTCTCTCTTACGATGTTTTTCTTCGTAAAGTTTTCGACAAAACATCAAATTCCTCGACGGAATTTACGTTTGTAATATTTCAGCATGAAATTACGTAATAAACCTGTTTGTGCGTTGCGATGAGTTTACCTGGAAATACAATAAACATTTTTATTGGTCAAATATTTATAATACACATAGAGATAATATATATATATAAATATTATTTGAATATTTATTCATAAAATATAAGCGCGTATTTGCACGGATCTATTTATATCATAAGTTAAAAAATTTCATTTTCGATGCTATTTCTTCAAGGAGAAAAGTTGAAAGGGTTACGACCTGCACGTGCAATTCCCGTGAGAAATTCTTTTTTTTTTGTTGTTGTTGTTGTTATAAAAGGACCGGATGTATAGGCAAGTCTTCAGAGGTGGAGCCAAGAGGGACGTGCGTGGTTAATTAGCCGTGTGCCTTCAAGATAACAATGCCATGAACGGATTACGTGCTTGTTCGTTGCATCTTCCTTTAGATGATCATATAATATTGTTAGTCGATATTCAAAATATCTTTAATTAATTCATTAAATGTATAATTAATGATTATATTTAAAATAATGAACGTTTATTTAGAAAATTGCAACGAGATCTTAATTAGTATTAAATTTACAAGCAAAAAAAGAAAATTAATAATGAATTATCAATATAAATTATACTATTATACATATATTTTCAATTAATTCCGAAGAAAGTATAATTCAAATGTAACAGATAATTAACTTCGGCTAAGTAAGGTGCAAACGATGAAATCGTTCGGAGAGCTAATGATACGATTCATTCGTTTAAATTATGCTTTTACGGTTTCCTAGGCAAGCTATAATATTCATAATTAACCTCGGTGGCTAAGAATTTACACTATTATATTTCTCGCCACTGTTTTGCTCGAGTAATGCGAAAGAATTTGAAAGAAGAATAATAAATGTAAATATAGTAATATTACCATAAAATAAGGAATTTCTTGGGCAATCGAGAAGAGATTAGAAATCACCATTCGTCTAAAGATCAACATCCTGAACAGGTCCATGATTTCTATATAGGGTGATCCACTTGTCTCGATCATTATCAAGTCTATATGATATTAATCATTATTTTCATTAAAAGAAAATAATTTTGTGTGCCCGTCTGTTATAGAAAGTCTTTCATCACCATTTGTGCTTGCTCGTTTCAGTTTCTTGTAATGCTAGACGCGCAACAATTACGTTTCAAAGGATCAAGTCGAATAGAAGACATACTGTACATATTGTAGAACGAAATCGATGCAGGTTCGTCTGTGTTATTAATCTTCGATGGTGTGGACTATCGCAGACATGGATTTTAAGAGGGCAGAAGAATACACGTGCGCTATGCACGTGCTAACTTTGAATGGGATCCAAATGGAAACGTATCGTAGTCTTTCAGGAGCAACAGATACGTGGAGTCTTGCGCTAATGCACTTTGCGTAATAGGCCGCGTTCAATTCTAGTAGAAAATATCATCTTCTGATAATTTTAAACAACGCTGGCTATGATGAACAGAATAATACATTTTATTGTTATGTAATATTTCCTTTTTCCTAGCTTCTTTCTGGTAGCACATTGATAAACCTATTTATTAAAATAATTCAATTAATATACTTGTTCGAATGTGAAATATGCAAGGAAAAAAATAAAAAAAATAAGAAGAAGAATATATCGCACGATATACTTACCGAATCAAGTAACTTTTTCTATACGTGGAATAAAAGAGACGTGGGAATTGGTGCGCGAGTTGCTTAAATTGTTCGGCCAATTTTCTCACAGGAAGAACAACGATTCGATACAAGTCAGTGGAAGAAGAAAAATATGCTAGGACAACTACGAAAACAAGTGTAATTCGTTGTAGGGATTTTGCCAGTCATTATTACGATTCGTATATCATCATTTATCTTGCATAGAATCCTATAAACAACAGTTTAGATCTTGCGAATAATGAAAAGTCGTAGGACTTCTGACAATGAGATATCCCGTGGTACGAATGTGTCGTAGCATACATTAGAATGTGGCACAAGGATGAACCAACCAGTGAAGTGAATCCCTCTCGTTTCTTAATGTTTCTATATACTTCGATTGATCCTCGTGTAAGGTCTTACACGTTGCAACGTACAGATTTTCAAAGAGACATTTTACAAATTGTATTTCTTATTCTTTTTTTTAACATATCGTCGCGCTTGTATTAATCTTTTTTTTTTTCACATACAGAACGTTTACAAGAGTAGAACGA
Source organism: Polistes canadensis (assembly GCF_001313835.1). Lineage (NCBI taxonomy): Eukaryota > Metazoa > Arthropoda > Insecta > Hymenoptera > Vespidae > Polistes > Polistes canadensis. The sequence continues at coordinate 607,236 of NW_014569614.1, forward strand.
AATAATAAAAAATTAAGAAAGAAACAGGGGGTTCCCTGTGGATTCACGCGATTTGTTTAATGTCTACGTTACAAGCCATGTATTATTATTTTAATTGCTCCCACGACTTGTTTCCCCCAAGTGTTACGCCACGCGTGAACACATTTCACTTTTTAACTTATACTTTCGTTCTTCATTAGCCGAATCATCGTCAACATTAATAATAAACCTTTCTTCTTTTTCTTCTTCTTCTTCTTCCTTTCCTTTCTTTATATTTTCGGATGATACACGCAAAGATTGCAGTTATCAAGGGGTTACCTCAATTAATAATTATTTATAATAATATACTTACAGTGTAGAATGATTTGTCTTTTATGTTTTTTGTTCTACTCTTGCAAGTTGTTTTTAAAAGTCATATTAATCTATGAAATTTCCATAGATCCTTCGTAATTTGACTTTCACTAATGCGTTATCTATCCCAGCAATCTATGATGTATCTTTCTGACATGTACGCCTCTTATACGCTCTCTCGATGATGTTAGACTTCTACGTGAGAATTTTACTTTGTGTGTGTGTGTATAATCTTACAATTAGTTGTAGTTAATATTTTATTTTGTTCAAATGCTATATCTTATCAATCAGATTCTGCGTGCATCATCCGTCTTCTTGTAAGAAATTGTATCACAGATTAGAGAAATGTATGTTGGAAGAATTTATTGAATAACATGTATTGTGCAGCTAACTCTGTATTATACTATGTATTCGCGTAACCATTAGAATTTCTTCTATTCAGTTTCTATGATCGCGTAACACGTGCAATATGCATCTGAACGCTTTTCAATCTTGAATGCTGAAGAGTCTCAACTTCTATACCATGGAACAAGGAAATCTTCTTTCTTTACGCAACAGGAAATACTTCTCGCGTCTTTGAGAAAATAAGAAACCTAACCATCTATGATATACAAAGAAATAGAAAGTATTAATAGAAAGTTCTAAAAATGTCCAAAAAATGACATAAATTTAATTCGTTTAATTGCTTCGAAAATTATTTGTTCTACCTGACATAAATATGACAGAACGCACTTTCGTCATGATTTCTTAAGAGTCGTCGCTATTTCTAAATAATTCATTTATTAGAAATTGTTCTGTTCGCATTTACTGCTGCCATTTTTACCAAACGTTTTAATTATTTTCCCGAAACTGAGAATTTTTAATTGATTAGACTTAAGAAAATTTATTTGTATTAAATGTAATAGCACTGATAAACTTATTCATTTTGAAATACTTATCTTTTTGATCGGTAATATACAGAACTACTTTTATCGACAAGTTTCAATCCGGTTGGTAAGTTAGAAGAATTTTAAGAACAAAAAAGTTGGCAAAGAACCGCAACAATAGAAAAAAATGAATAAGTGCTCTTAATTGCTCAGTAATTGTTTAATCAAAATCCATAATTGCTCACTTTATTAATTAATTATTTAATTGGTTATTAAATATAGTTATATTTTAAGAAAACTTAAAATAATTATATTTAATTTTTAGTGTCTAAAAAAGATACGTGTGTGCCTTCAGAAATGCGTTTTTTATACATATATATTTTAAAAAGTAGAAGAAAATCAAAACGAGTAGATGATAAATCCAACGATGATCACCTGTAACAAGAAGAAAACTATATTAATCATACAATTAAATGATAGAATAGCCTAACATATGAATCGTCCAATTCGCAGATGCACTTTTCAACTGAATTCTCTATTTACTTTAATCAAATCTCTATATTTGAATGAAATTTAAACGAGTGATTTTACATTTATAAAAAATAAATAAAAATAAAGAAACCGGAAAAGTAAAAATACTAAGTTACTAAAAAATAAAATATCTATTGATTACTGTGAAATACTTTTAAACTGCATTATATAAAAAAGAAAAATTGCAAATTTAATAAAATACGAACACAGTGAAAAATTTAAAACACAAAATAAGAAAAGAGAAATTACTGTAATATATACCGAATGTTATTTATGCTTAAAAATATAATAATACGAAAATTTTAATATTTCTGACTCTAACTAAACACATATGCATCTCTTTGACGATTTTGATGGACACAAATTTGGTGTCCCAAGGAGATGGAATGATCCATCATCTCCAATTACAACTACAAATTAATGACGAGCAAGAAATTAATATAATAAGATATAAAATATAACTAGAGAGCTATTCTCGAAAAGTTCGAACTTGCTGTTTGAACCCTTGAAAATAACTCTATAGTTTGTGTAGTTGCCCACTTGATACCACATTTAAGTGGGGGCCTCTTCGGCCTTAGCCTCTTCGGCATAATGCCTCTTCTTTCTTCATTTCCTGAAAACTGCATTGGACATTTTCTAAGTGCAAGAAAGATAAGATCTTTCATACTACTTTAAACAAAACAATTGACATCTCTCAAGAATTTTTCTCATGTAAACTATGAAAGTTTTTATTCCTATATTCTGTATCTATATGGACAAATTCTTATGATTTTAATTCATTAAGGATGGATACAGTTCTGTATGTCAATTGTTTTAAAAATATCTGCTATGAGGTTTCCTTTCTATACGATTTTTCTGTGCTTCTGCTGTTCTTTTATGCATTACGTTGAAGTTTTTAATATTTATTAACCTTATTTTATTCATTATTTTTAAAATATTGACGAGAGATATAGTGTGATAAAGTTTTAAGTATATGTTGTCTTTACTAAATTACTAGTTTACTAAACAATACCTATAGTGCATATTGTCAAGTTTACTTGATACTTTAMTAATATAATCAACAAGTATTTGAAGATTTGTAAAAGCACAGAATCAATTTGGATATYTCATTGTTTTATATATTAAGTACATACATAAGAGAAGAACTTGAAAGATTTTAAAATGGATCCAGGCAATTTTTTTATGATATTTAAACGAGCAAAAATCTCACAGCTTTCTTCTAACATAATGGTAAACTTGAATAATTCATATTTTCTATTAGTATATTGTTTATTCATTGTTTTAATATCTTGGTTGATACTTGTTCAGAGAAATGTACTTTCTTTTTTTATTTACATATACGTTAATAACTGTAAGAAAAAGTAATTTAATTCTTACATGTTATTCTATTAGTTAGTATTCATTCAATATTTACAATTGTATAACTGTAATTTATATATAATAATTACATCTTTATAGTGTAGTTTTATTTAAACAATTGCATCAAAATTGCATAGACACTAGCATCGATTAATTAACAATTATTTTAATGCACTAATGCAATTTTCTTATGTTACAG
>NW_014569614.1:611106-611920 GCF_001313835.1 Polistes canadensis
TCTTTATTCATTTCGTTATTTTTTAAATATTAAGAAGATACGTGTACCTTAAATAGAAAAATAGAATAAATTTTTTATTTATTTAATAAATAAATTATTATATCAAGCTTGACTAGCGTGGTCATGAAGAAAGCCGAGCTACGTACGTGTGACGAGGCAAGCTTGTGTGTGTGAAATGCATTTCTATATGGTTATTGGGAATTTCTAATTGGTCACTCACTTCTGAAATAGTAATCAGCCAATCAGGGCTCTTTGCTGATATTCCTTCTTTCTTTTCGCGGCACCGGTGGTGGAGAACGCACGGATACTACGGCGTCCCGTTATTCGAAGGTAATTAAAAAATATTTTCTAACGTAAATAATTGTCTTATATACTAATCGATTCTTCTAACAAATGACTTCCAAACAATATAATCGAAATACTACGATAATGTCGAGGATAGAAGATATTTGCGTAGAAAAAATTCCATGTACATTGGTATGCATTTTTCTATGCAATTCTATATATATATTTATCTTGTTTAACGGCATAATTTCTATAGATATCGATTTATAATGATCAATTTTTATTGTTTGGGTTTATGAAGTATATATTTCGACAATTGTTATGTTCCTATATACTATTTTTAACTATTCGATATTTTTCTATAATGGAGAAAATGCAAATCATCAAGCAGCCATGACACCATGTGACGTCATCAGAGCTATAAGGCATTGCAGCGCTACCGCACTGCAGCGGCAACCATCGTATTAAAAATCTGTCAAGTGTAWATGTTCCAGTGTACTGCATCATCTTTTTTAATCCAGGTAATTGA
>NW_014569614.1:613010-615423 GCF_001313835.1 Polistes canadensis
AGGAATGATTAACAGGGAATATTGTACTATAATATAATCTTTAGTATGTTTCAGCTTTACAGATTTTTTTATTTTATTTTATTTTATTCATCGTCACCTAAGGGTAGGAAACCCATCCTGCAGTCATCAATGAAGACTAAAAGTAAGTATATTTTTCTATCAAACATTTCTATCATAATCTCAATGGTGTTTTATTATGACGATGACATTAATTGTTCTTTTTCTTTTTCTGTTTCAGAACATCATTGCAATCGAGCGCGTAGGCAATGAAATACTCGTGTGTTGCATCGTTTAAATAAAATATAAAAAAGTCGGAAAGTAGAATCAGTGTTAATCGTCGTATGTGACAGTTTCGTTTGCTCGGTTAAGAAACTCCGTAAGTTTCTTATATTCGGTTTAAACGTGTGCTCATCGTCATCCTAAGGGTAGGAGACCCATCGTGCATTCATCAATGAAGACTCGAAGTAAGTATATTTTTGTATTAAAGATTTTCTCAATTCTTTTAATATTTGTTTGTTATAAAAGCGATATTAATAGTTCTGTTTTTTTCTTCTGTTTCAGATGACTATTGCAAACGTGCGCGAAGCAATATACGGGAGTGTTTGATCGTTTAAATAAAATTAAAATCACGGATTTTAGAAGCACGTTTGTTCCTTAATTGCATCTCGTTCGGGTTACGCGATTGTATTAGAAATTTTTCATATTAAATTGACTGCGACCAAAGCAGTAATTGCATTAGACTTTGTTCGAGAAAAGTTTAATTTTTATCTTTAAACAGTCGCACAGACTGTTCGCGTATTAGAGTCAGTGCATCAATGAAGAWTTKKATAMTYRCATTGACTGYGTGCAAAGCAGTCTTTGGAAGCAGTTGTAGAGTCAGTGATCGGGCGCATAATAAATTAAAATTAAACATGAATTAGATTCAGTGTTGTTCGTCGTATAATTTAATTCCGATTTCGCGATAAGAAACTCATCTATAGTTTCTTATTTTCGTCTATACCGTGTCATTAGATTCACGCGAGGTGCATCGCCATGGTGCAATTGAGTTTCATCCCATTGGAATACATTGTAAGTATTCATTTTTATTAACATTTTAATCGCTTTTGTTTAATATGATTTTGGATCATATTACATATAACTTATCATTTTGTTCTATTTTATTTTATAGATATGATAACGGACTTTCTACCTCGTCGAAGATGTGGGATCAATTCTTCGATGGATCATCAATGGATCTTCGATGGATCTTCGGTGAATGTTCGATGGATCTTCGATGGATTTTCGATGGATCTCCTTCAATACCAAATCGAGGAACTCTTCAATCGTCAGACTTCAACATATGCTGCGAAGTAGGAGTGTTTTGGAGCCATCGTAGAACTTCTTACGGAGTGAGTCAAAAAATTTAAAGTCCCTCCGGTGCTCAATCATGTCGAGGATGAAAGGTCCTAATCGGCACGAGTTACTGGTTGTAATTATTCCAATAAATTAGTGACGAGCACATGAGTAATTTCCTTTCTAGGAGTTACTCATGAAAATTGTATATTGTATTTTGTATATTGTATTGTATATTTTATATTAGTTCAGGATAGGTTTTCTTGTCTCATCGGTGTTAAATTCATTTAAATAATAATGCAATTAATTATTGCACTTCCTTTTTTATTACGTGTTTTGTTCGCGTTTAGTAATGGTGAAATCGAGCATTAATTTACTCGTTTTCGTCCAGAAAAGCATATAATAAATATCTTACATGCATTGCTTCGTACTTAGTTTATCTAATCGCGATAAATTTCGATGTATCGATACTTCGGTATTATAAATAAATGAGCAAGAAGACAAACTCATTCGCGACGGATAGATTCTAGCAGTTAAGTGGTGGCTTAAAGCCCAGTTCTTTTATTAGAACGGCCAACTTAATGAAAGTAGTCGTCCGAGGTTTTAAAATATATTAAAAAAAAAAAAAAATATTAAAAGTTATTAAAAGATATTAAAAGTTATATTATTTATCAAATAAATTGTAGAGTCCTTAGTCGCTTAGATGAATTTATATAAAAATATATTTATGTGTTTTTAATCATATTTTTTAGATTAGGATTTTCAGCTTCTAATATACTAATCTCCCGTTTCTCCCCCCTATGCTTTCTGCGTTCTCATCTGTGCGTGTGCTCAGGTGCTACTCGTATGGGTGAGAAACGGTTAGTATAGGTTTAGTTTTAAGTTTTTCCCCTATTGGCGRCWGTCATTGTGCTAGTRATTGCACGGTGTACATTGCACTTGTGTGTGCGTTAGGTGTGTGCATTAGGTGTGTGCATTGTACATCGTTTCGCGATACGTAATACCGCGCATTTTTTAAAGTTATTGAATAAAAATAACTTGTAGAGTCACGCGTACGATTCGAATTTTCTTTTTTTTTTTT
>NW_014569614.1:616537-633993 GCF_001313835.1 Polistes canadensis
AAGAGGCCCCCACTTAAATGTGGTATCAAGTGGGCAACTACACAAACTATAGAGTTATTTTCAAGGGTTCAAACAGCAAGTTCGAACTTTTCGAGAATAGCTCTCTAGTTATATTTTATATCTTATTATATTAATTTCTTGCTCGTCATTAATTTGTAGTTGTAATTGGAGATGATGGATCATTCCATCTCCTTGGGACACCAAATTTGTGTCCATCAAAATCGTCAAAGAGATGCATATGTGTTTAGTTAGAGTCAGAAATATTAAAATTTTTATATTATTATATTTTTAAGCATAAATAACATTCGGTATATATTACAGTAATTTCTCTTTTCTTATTTTGTGTTTTAAATTTTTCACTGTGTTCGTATTTTATTAAATTTGCAATTTTTCTTTTTTATATAATGCAGTTTAAAAGTATTTCACAGTAATCAATAGATATTTTATTTTTTAGTAACTTAGTATTTTTACTTTTCCGGTTTCTTTATTTTTATTTATTTTTTATAAATGTAAAATCACTCGTTTAAATTTCATTCAAATATAGAGATTTGATTAAAGTAAATAGAGAATTCAGTTGAAAAGTGCATCTGCGAATTGGACGATTCATATGTTAGGCTATTCTATCACTTAATTGTATGATTAATATAGTTTTCTTCTTGTTACAGGTGTTCATCGTTGGATTTATCATCTACTCGTTTTGATTTTCTTCTACTTTTTAAAATATATATGTATAAAAAACGCATTTCTGAAGGCACACACGTATATTTTTTAGACACTAAAAATTAAATATAATTATTTTAAATTTTCTTAAAATATAACTATATTTAATAACTAATTAAATAATTAATTAATAAAGTAAGCAATTATGGATTTTGATTCAGCATTTAATGTGCAAGTAAGAGCACTTATTCATTTTTATTGCTGTTGCGGTTCTATGCCGACTCTTTTTTGCTAATGATAGATCTAATTTTTAATCGCATAGAAAAAAGAAAAACAACAAAAGAAAAGTATTTCAAATGATATTATAAAAATAATTATAATAATACAAAAATTTTTATATAATTATCGTTCATGCGCGTTACAAAAGTTGTGGTCCGGGTCGTAAGGTGTAATTCCTCGAGGGAATTGTTTTTATTACGAGGGCAATCCGATTGTCTTGCATTAGAAAAAAAATAAAGAGAGAGAGAGAGAGAGAGAGAGAAAGAGAGATTATGTCAAACGTTTTCGCATGATCGGATACACTAGGCGGATCTTGGATTATCAGAGATTCGCAGGAACCTTTTGTCTGTTGTAAATGATTGCGCGTTGGTATTGGTGGTGAACCACAGGTTGACGAATGATTGTCACGCGTTACGATAAAAGTGACAATTATTTATGACATCATCGCGTGGGTTGCGAATTGAAGTACCTATAAATCAAATTATGCAATCACGATAATATTTTTATCCACTATTATTTCATAAAGAATATTTTTATCGCGATAAGATATATATGAGATTGATCATTCATTTTCTATCATCCTGAGAGAAAGATCGATATATCATAGATGCATAGATCGTCTTAACATGATCCATGACAGTTGGTTGGGTGTTAATGTCGTTCGCATAACTCGCTCACGGAAATGGCGAGTATGTTGAATGCGTGGCGAGGTTACTCAAACCGATGTCATTGTTAACGCTTGGTAAATGTTACAAGACACACGTTGCAGCCTTAAAGAGAGCATTTTCTTGGGTGTGGTTATACTCTGTCTTGATGGTGAGTGTAGTACAAAGGTGGGGCATGATCGAGTGCCAATGCAGTCTCTACTCCTATAAATTCGACGATCTACGTAAGTGAAACTTGTAATGCAGTTCTCGACTTCGTTTGAAACAGACGTTATAGAGATCCTTGCTTTTTAGAGTTTTGTGCTAAAGCTTGAACGTTTGAGGAACAATGATCCAATATCTTGTAAGTAGACAATTAAATTCTATATATTATCTATATATAAAAAAAAAGAATTACATTTTCCTTAACAATTATATCATATTATTAGGTAATCTTTTGTGGAATGATAAGCGTGGCCCTTTGTGCTCCACAATGGTATGGTCCACATGCCGGTTATGGTGGGCATGCTGCACCAGCACCTCTTGGTCCTGATGGTCGTGTGGTAGACACTGCTGAAGTAGCCCAATTAAAGGCTGCTCATTTGTCAGCTTTAGCCGAAGCCAATGCACGTGCACCGAAAGGACCTGGTGGACCCGTACCTGGGCCATACGCACCTGGGGCACCTGCTGGTTATGCACCTCACTACAGGTTTATTAATTAATAATATAAAATAAATTGACGAGATATTTTGTGTTATTGGTTATGAAGAATATAAGAATATTCGTTCATTTAATTGTTCTTTTAACAGTGGTCCACCAGCACCACTGGGACCTGATGGTCGCGTAGTTGACACACCCGAGGTTCAACAAGCCAAGTCGGTTCATTTCTCTCTTTACAATGCGGAAGCTCAACGTGTACCAGCTGGGCCAGCTGATCCAGTTGCATCTGGTGCTTACGATCCATCATGGAATAATAATGGCGCTTGGAATCAAGGATCCTGGAATCCTGGAAACAATTATTACTAAAAGGATTTATTTCTTTAATTTTTCCTTTTATGGATTACGTTCGTTCGATTCCAATCAATTTAAGAGATGCACACCCACTGGTATCTTTTAAAATCTACCTCGATAATATTTGATTTTCGTATCTACCTCGTCCAAGACTAAAAAGAAGAAGAAGAAGAAGAAGAAGAAGAAGAAGAAGAAGAATAAGATGATGAAAAAATTATATGTGCTCTTCGTTCCGACTGATTTCAACAATTTTTAACTACCTCTTATCATTTATCCGGACGAACGAGCAGTATTTCTTCTATTCATAGATCTCTGATTTTTTTTTCTATCTGTCTGTCTGTCTCTCTTTCCCTCTCTCTCTCTATCCCTTATTTCTTTCTTTTTTATTGTATCATTAATGTTATATTATCATACTACATTTCGAGCGATCAATTGTCAATTTTGTATGTGTATGGTGCTATTAAATATATTATATTATATACATATATATGCGTAAATGGTACAAAATATATAATCTAGTTATGAATAATTCAATGATAATAACTGTAAATCGAACGAGTTCTCATCATCAGAAGGAAATCATTTTCAAGGTGATCATCTTAATAATCCTGTTCTTCTGAACTAGTTTTTCAATTGCTTTGAATTACTTCGTAGTGATCTTATTCGAGAGAGAGAGAGAGAGAGAGAGATTCATTTTACGTTCATTGACGCCGAGGAAAAGTAAGTTCCTTGCACGAAGGACGTCTCGCATAGATCGTATATAGATCCTATATAGATCTATTGATCTAGCACGTGCTATTCGATTAACACGCTACCGACAAGATTTCGATCGAATCAACAATACGGTAGTGTCATTAACGTCGTGTTACTTTTTGATTTATCGTTTGATAACGAGTACCACCATCGTTTTTGCATTCTTTCGTTACTTTGTATTTGAATTTTATTTCATGAATATATTATGTATAAGATTTTATATGATTTACCGTTAACTCTTACTATTTAATTCTTTTTAATAAGATTATGATATTAATTTAAAAAAAGAAAGTATACGACGAAGATCAAATTTAAGTTTCTTAATTATTTTGCAACTCTTTTGTTAAGGTGATATATGGTTTTCTTTTTCTTTTTTAATATTTTTATACACGAATTAAAGTATTATCGTAAAATTAAATAATTGATAAATATTATTATAGTATTGTGAAAATTTTTTTTTTATCATTTATTACTTTTTCTCAACGTTAATACTTTTCAAAGCCTTTGACTATTTTATTATATATGTATACATGTATATACAGCCGCTATAAATATATATACGCATGTTTCATAAAACAATAATCGTCAAAATCAATGATTGAAAATGATTCAAAATATAAGTTTATTTTATTAATCAAAATCTACAATAAGTACTATATACAATTGTTTGCAAAAGTTTTGATTACGATCGTTCGAGTTTTTGTCAAACTATTACAGACAAAAAGAGATAGAGAGAGAGAGAGAGAGAAAGACAGAGAGAGGGAGAGAGTGAAAAAGAGAGAAAAGACGACGGAAAAATCAGGTACATAATCGTCTATATCGAATTAACCATCATCATTCTCTTCTTTCTTTCTAATTAATATCTTAAGAAAAATAAAAAACAAAAGAAAAAGAACGAAAAAAAGAGAGATATAAGTAAGAATATTCTTTATCTTACAATTAGAGATGATTTAAAAAAAAAAAAAAAAAGAAGAAGAAAAAGAAACATAGAATAAATTTGTAAAATCTAACTACCATATTATACACGAAGGATGTTATTGTAAATCATATTTTGTTTTTTTTTTTTTTAATAATAATTACTCTCCTCACGATGAGAAACCATAGCAAGCGCGCGCGCGCGTGCTTTCATGTGAGCAGCACGAGCTCTCGCAACTTCCGGTGTATCCATGACACGTCCATCAGGTCCAATTGGTGCAAGTGGTCCTCGATATCCTACTGGAGATATCGTTGCATAATTAACTCGAACAGGTGACAGGTAAATTAGATTTCTATGATCATCGTAATCGGTTAATTGGTATTGGGCCGTTACTGCGGAAGCCGCAGCTGCGGCCAGTTTTGAGGTTGTTCGCGCATGCGCCGCTAAATGTGCAGCTTTTGCTTGAGCCACCTAATATTGCAAACAGATTTAATTATTATTCGTTAGTAATCAATTTTCGTATCGATTAATGATTAAATTATTAACACTAGATTTACGGATGTTTCGTTTTGTTATTTTTTCATGACTTAAAAACCATTGTTTGAGTGAAGGCTTCGGTAGAGGGGAGGAATTATTATTTACGTATATTTCATTGCGTAACTAAAAAACTAACATGTTTGTAAAAAAATAATATTTAAGTTTAAAGAATGAAATTTGCTCGGTTCGTAAATCTAGTGTTAAAATATAAATCTTTTGTTGAAAGTTATCGTAATATGATTCTTATTATTAAAATTTTATATTTTTTTTTTTTTAAAGTAACGTTGTATGCTATGTGCTGTAATTTGAAAATTAGTATATACAAGAGAATATAGAATTTATATATATTATATGATAATTTTTTTTAAAATAATAACTTTAAGTTATTATTAAAAATTTGGACCGTGATATCGCGTGTCATATTGAAAAATCCTTCGAAACAATATATAATACTAGTTGCAATATGAATATATTTTGAAAAATTGAATTGAAATTTTTACCTCAGGGGTGTCAACAACACGACCATCTGGCGAAAGCGGAGCAATCGTTCGAGTTCTTGTTTTAATGTTTATCGGTGCAATAATCGGTGGTACCATCGTGGGTCTCATCATCATCCTGTCGGAATAATCGTTACGTTTGATTTCTCTAATCCTTGACAAAGCTTCCGCGTGTGCCGCCATATGTGCGTTACGTGCTCGTACAACTTCCGCGGTTTCGAGTACCCTACCATCTTTCGATATGGGTGCTGGGGGTCCACGATATTCGTAGAAGGGTGCCCACATGTACTTAGCCTCGGTGCTCGCCATTACGAGCAACACGGTTAGTACTATCTGGAACAAAATTCACCCGATCATTTTTTAAGATTTTCTTTTTTTTCCTTGATAATGATAATACACTTCACTTTGGTGTTTTTACCGAACTTGATTGGCCCAAGAAAAAAAAAAAGAAAAAGAAAATAATTAAATAGAAATTAAAAATATATATATAAAATATAATTAATCGAAGTAAAAATATAATGATTGAAAATATAGATATAGATAGAGATAGAGACAGAGAAAAAGAAAAAGAAAAAGAAAGGAGAAAAGTAAAATTATTTTTTAGGATCAAAGAAACTTTCGTAGAAAAACTTTCTTCTCGATATATATATATATATATATATATACATATGTATGATATGTATATATATATATCTTCGATAAATTCTCGCATAATATTTTTCAAAATCACTTTTTATTTTCGGATCACTTACAAGTAATGTCATCGTTGTGATGCTGAGACACCACCGGTAACAAAACGGACGTCTTAGAAGGGAGTGCGCCAAGGCGTTCAGTCGATCACGCTTTTATAGGATCTTGCACCACCCTAAGAACATTCCCGTGGTTTCTGTTAACACTTTAGAAGAAGAGGGAAGGTTCTAATCAGAGATCATAACTAAGTATTAGTTATTTTATTTATCGATCGTGATCAAATAGGCTCATCCTACAATTTTCTTCTTTTTTTTTTTCACATTTGAAATATATATCCTACATTTTAGACAAAAAATTCGTATATTAAATGTAAATCGGGAAAGATTTAACTTTACGAATTGATACGAAGTCATCATTATTTTTCTAAATTTTCTTTTTCTTTTTTTTCGTATTATCTCATTGGAATTAATTTCGTCCTTCAAAAACGGTCTCAGTTATTTTTTTCCTTTGCTATTTTAGCTTGAAAAATATATAACAAAAAAAAAAAATCCTTTCACATTATCATTTTCATCGTTTGCGGTGCAACCGTCGGAGATATTTGCAACAATGATCCTTGTAAAAACATCCGAGAGATTAGATTCCAACACGTTAGGTGATAATAATCTTATGGGAAAATATCTCGAGACAATTTCTAAGCAACGTTATTTACAATACGTTACTACTTTTCTAATTAATACAATTATTTTGACTACTATATTGTTGGTAATTTAAAAAAAATTCTTTTTTGTTTCACTCGCGTGATCTATAAAAATAAAACAATGTATATAATTTACATATAATTAGTAAAAGAATGATGATTAATTTAATCGACCAATAATTGAATTATCTAAAATCGATAACAGTATCATATATTATTATTATTAACCCTTTAATTATCCTTTCTTTTTTGGGATAAAGATGAAATAATTTTTTGGCCGTCAAGATAGATATTTTTCTTTTCCTCTTCTTCTTCTTCTTCTTCCCACACGTAATGATCAAACTTCATCGCTCGTTGTTCAACCGCAAAAGCACCTATGCAATCGTGCACCGTTGTAACCAAACTTTTCTTTGTGGTTTTCTAAGACGGTACGATTCACGGACGACTAGTTTCGATCATAGATCCACCTTTGGTCCTTTCAAGGTGGTCCTCTTTCTACCGCAATTTACCGATCCCATATAAATTGTCACTCGTTTAACTATGAGAGCCTGGGAAATACGAATTGCGGGAAAAAACAACCACCCCCCGGCCCCTCTGTAACTTACAAATTTACGTTTTAAGTTATATTAAATTTGAGGGAGAAGAGAGTAGGGGGGGGGTGTCCAACTTTTCGTGGCTTCCTTTGGTCACACATTTAAGGAAACAAAAATTATTATTAATTCTATAATGATAATTGTTAAGCATATCAAAAACAATAAAAGTTTGAAAATAATCTACGATAAATATTCAATATAGTCATTTTTTCGTTTGGTAGAATTTATTACATGGTCGGGTCGTATGAGGGCCCCCATAAATCACGGGTTAGATAATATTACATTAAAATCGTACGAAACATTCTCTCGTGCAAAATTTTGTAGAAATATTTAAAGTAAACGTTTAAAAAAATATTTTAATATACAATATAATATAATATATATGTTTATAATAAATTGGCACGAACTTTCCGGATACTTTACACTTAGCAATACTTAGGTAATGCGATAGAAGGAAGTTGACACCTTGCCTAGTTAACAAAAAGAGATATATATTGATAGAGATAAATAGAGATAGTTATTGCGCAAAAGTTTCGTACCAGTTTATATCTCAAATAGATCAAGACGTTGGACCACTCGTCAATTCGACCTGAGTTAACTGCTATTTGGTTCAATCGGCCGTACGAATATTTCGAATACGTCGAATGCATGTTCAAAATAATTGTTTAGGACAGTTATGATATCTAGTATTTAATTTCTTAACCAGTTAACCGTGTGTTGTTCGATTATTTTGTGAAAAATTTCTTGCAAACATTTTTAGAGATCATAAGTAATATTTGTCGAACGTGTAGTATACGCGATACTATAAAATAACAATTAATTAAAATTTAATTAATTATAATTTCTATATTTTTTTTTATAGGAATTATAATTCATATATTTAATTATAATACCTTATTATATATATATTATTATTATTATTATTATTATTATTATTTGATAGAATAATTATTCATATAGGAATTTAGTTGAAAGGGCAAACAAAAATGTTCGTAATGCGTGCGTATGGTTTTTATTTGTGAAATTCGAAAGAAAAACATCCCTTTACCCTAATTCCATGTCCATAGTCCTGTAGCTGTACAAAGTCTAATTCCAATTGAAGAACGCCCACATCCCAGATAGACAGAAAGACAGACACACCCATATTCCAATAAAAATTGCCACAGGACAGGACAGGAAAAGATACAAAATACAAAATACAAAATACAAAACACAAAACACCGTTCCCGTTCCTTGTCCCTTGTCCTGTAAATAAATTTCATCTATCGTAATGTGGAATTTTTTTCAAATAAATATTATTATTTTTTTTTTGTTTTTAATTTCATGACTATCCTCAAACATTCTAAATTCTTTTCAATTTATAAATATTTCATCGTTTTTATATTACAATTTTAATTCAACATAATTAGTACAAGATAATTTCTTTTTGTGGTAAAATTGTAATCTCTTCATCATGACGAGTATACTCGTCACGAACGAAAGTTAATAATTTAATTATTAATATTTGTGGATTCGTGTATAAATTAATATATGATTATCTTTTTCATCATTTTTATTATTATAAATTTTATAAGAGTACATAAATTTCTTGTTTCGTAATATCACGATCGAAATTTCAAGGCTATTTCTGTAAATTCATTTCGACTGTGAAATTCGTAGACGTGACGATAGAAAAAAAAAAAACAAAAAAGAAATAAAAAATAAAATAAACGAGACACACCAATGTCCCTGGAATAACGTTCTTATTAACTAGATCGCAAAAACGTTTTTTATTATCTTCGTAGTATTGAATTCGCAACGATCCACGTGTGAATCGAATATAGGTTGGCCTGTGGTTTACGTGTAAAACTTAAAACGAATAAAAATGTATGATTTTTTAATATAATACCTTACGTCGGTCACACATACTTATGCAAATATTACACACATACACACACATAACAAATACAGACACATACGACGTGTACGAATTGTAAAGCAGAGTACTATGACCACCTACTCGTCGTAAAACTTCATTTTAATTAATCGATTTTTTTTTTTAAATCGTATTTAGGAAAAACAAAAAAAAAAAGAATAAGAAAAAAAAAGATAAAGAATGAAAGATAAAAATAAAAAAGGGGAAACAAAGTAAGATTTGATTTTTCTTGTAAAAATCTTCCAACAGTCTTTTTATTCTATCACGTTGAAAAAATTAGTATCGTGTTATTTAGGACAAATTAATTTTGATTATTAATTTACAATGATATTTGGAATAAGTGTAACGAATGAAATAACGTTTTATGATCTAAATTATTTCGATATGTATTATGTACAAATTTCACATTTGATTTTATACGTCAGTATCAATAAGATCCTGAGACGTATTGCGGCTGTTGATAATTTTGTGACGATTGAAATCCATGATCTGGTTGGAAGGATTTAGGAAATGATGAGTGCTGTGGTCCAAATGATCTAGCTGGTTCACTTGGATACGAAGGACCGAATTGTGACGTAGGTGAGTTGTAATTTATTGGTGATGGACCAGCAGCATGAGCATCTTGGTAAGCTGCACAACATAAAGAATAGAAATTTCAAAATAACATTATGTTAGCCTTTTAAGTATGGTAAAACATTTTTATAATATTTTTTATATTATCCAAATAAATATCACAGTAATTTATATTTAATATTTAACAATTCGTACGTTGTGTTTATTGGTCAAGTTAATTGTTAGATGATTGGACATAGTCAAGATTTATGATTTTCTCCTTGCTGCGTGTCAAAGATCAAGTATGCTCATAAAATAAAAAAAAAAAAAAACAATGTTGGCTACTCGATTCTAATGACGTAACTGTTTAGAAACGCGAGCAAGTATTCATATAATTGCAGTGTTCGCGTCTAACGGTACTGTCAAACCGTCTGACCTTTAAATCAATTAATTATTGAATCTGATCACACCGATCTATATCTTTAGATATTTTTTTATCTATCTTATATTGTGAAGGCCACTTGATGGAATTTTCAAAATTATCATACCTCGAATTGGGGGTCTATAAAATTTAATTTTCAGTGATCAGAATAATCAGTTTTAGTATGGACTATTAATAAGAATTGATCTGATTTAAAAAGTAGATACTTCAAGCCGAAAGTTCGTGTCATTATTTATTACATATTTAGTTTAAATTGTTCTAAAAATCATTCTCGTTATTAAATCAGAACAATAAGAGATTATCTTAGGCACGAAACCAAGTTCGATCGATCTTAAAGAAAGCGAACATTCAAATTAAAAATGAATTTTAAATTGTCATATGATATTTATTGAGATTTGATTTACCTAAAAAAAAAAATAAAAAAATAATAAACGAATGAAGTATTTAGGATAGGTAAGGTATAAGTTCAACGTGGGTTTGGTAAAAACGCGACTCACCTTGACCTTGAGATCCAGGAAACTCCCTAGCAGCGGTAGCACTATACTTGTAGGCCCTGGCCTCGGCATCGGCGAGTTCAGCAAGTCTGGCCGCCTTGAGGGCAGCGACCTCGGGCGTGTCCAAAACGGTGCCGTCTTCGGCGAGAGGGGCAGGAATGAAAGTTGCTTTCGCGGGTGAAACGAAGTTATTCTTCTGGTTAACGAAATTAGGTCGCGGTTGTTCGTATTGTGTAGTTTGTTGATAATTAGCAGGATTAACGGAAGGTACAGGATTGTATTGAGATGGTATAGGAGATGGTAACGGATTATTTTGATAAGAAATAGGTTGTTGGTAAGCTGGTTGGGGTTGTTGATAAGTCGGTTGATAAGTTTGTTGTCTGTATAAAGGAGCAGACGGTTGTTGAACATTAGAAGGATAACTGTTGTAGGATTGCGATAAGGATGGTGGTGATCTAAGATTAGGAGAATCGTTAAAGTTTGCTTTTTGATTCTTGCTCTCTTCAACAGCTCTGGCTGCTGCTTTAGCAAATTCGGCAAAGTGTGCAGCCTTAGCTTGAGCTACCTCGGGGGTATCGATAACGTTCCCATCTTGACCAACCGGTGCTGGTGGTGCAAATCTTGGTGGTGCTCGTTGTGCTTCCAATTGGGGTTCGGCATAAGACGACGACGGTGGTCCTATGTAACCGGCCTTGCAGCTGCTAGCGATCAAAGCTAGTACGACGAGTATCTGTAATGAGTATCAAGCGAGTAACTTGATAGTTGGATTTTGATGTGGTAGCATCGAATGGCTTTCTCATGAGCGTAGTGACCCGAATCTATATATCGATTTAACCTTTCACTTTCCTTTGTTCCTGGGTAGACGACGGCCATGAGTTGGCACAAACGGATAGGTCAAATCTCAAGGCATCGAGGATACTCACCGAGACTTGCATGACGACCTGTGATAGTAGTTGTGGTGGGGGAGTGTGAAGTCCTTCCTTTTTCCCTTTTCCTTCTTTCTTCTTTTTCTCCAAAGCGCTGCTGGTATGACCAGTACTCGCTTATTACTCTACTACAACTGGTGGTTGTGGTGGTGGTGGTGGTGGTGGTGCTGTTGCTGGAGGTGCTGCTGCTGCTCCTCCTACCACATACAACTCCTCCGTTCCTCGGTTGACCGTTTTGTGTTCCTGGAGAACGGTCGGACGGTATCATTTATAGCTCGAGATCAACCGCCCCCTCTCGGACAAAAGTAATCTACTTGGAGGGAGCCAAAGGTGATCGGGCTAAGCCCACCGCTCCTTGCAGGGAACTTCGACTCAACCGTGAGATAGAAAAAAGGGAGAGTACTTGAGTGTTCATCGATGCACCACCTTTCCTAACTCTGCCCTTGACATTTAAATGGAGTTCCTGCTCTTTCATCGGAAATCCATACTTTATCTTATCATCATACCAGGAAACCCTTTGTCTTACTTTGATTAATGACAGAAATTAATGCTCGAACTGGAAAACACGTGATGATAATTATGATTTATTCGTTACCAATATATTCCAATAATTTCAATGAATCTTTTTCATTTTCAAAAGTTATCACATCCAATTTGTATTCCAATCGATCATAATTATAATAAGTGACATAACAATTAATTATTTGTTTGTTCAGTTTCGCGGTTAGAAATTGAAAGAAAACTATAAGTATCAATCTTGTCGAATAGAAATTTCGAAAATGATCTTTTGAAATCGTGACCGACCGCGCCTGGTGTGTCCAGTTGGTTGGTCCAGTTATATTATTGTAACAGTCATTAATTTATTAATACGACAAGCGTGGATCGCGTTGTTACCGCTGTATGTCGGTTCGATCGAAAGGATCTATCAATGATAATTGCTTTCCCTTACATTGGGTATTGTTAAGTTTGCTACAACCTGTCGACAAATAGTTCTTGACACTGTTGAAAGCCACAGCTGCTGCTATTGCTACTACTACCGTGCCCCTATCTCAAATGGCCCGTGACATAGAGCAAAGCAATCATGTAAGAAATAAAAGAATAGGAAATATTTGATTACGTTATGAACCTACGTCACGCAAGATTTTCATTGGCTTATTTGAAATGATCATCGAGAAATTTTAATAATCCGACTAAAACGTTTCAATCAGTTATGTCACATAACCAATTGTTCTTTTACTTTTTTCTTTTATATTCCAATGAGATTATGATTTTATGTCGAGTATTTTAATCGATTGGTATCGGAAAGACTAAGGTTTTTTTTTTTGGAATCTAAGATACCCACCTACGCGATGTGAAATATTTTCAATCGAGAACATACACGGATCTCTCAAATAAATGTTAGAAGAAGGTTCCTTTCTATTATTCTATTGTTATTCGTAACGAATATGTGTGATAACTATTGTAAATAAATTTTTAAGATACATTATTTAAATATTTCTCAAAGTATTTATAAAAAGATTAGATCAAAGATAGAAATATGAAAGATCGTGGAAACGAATCATATATAGAATGTAATTAATATTATTTCTTATCAATATGGATCCCAATATTGAAATATAAATATAATAATTTAAAGATATTATTTTCAAACTAATATTGAAATATATATTAAAGGAAAAGATGAATATATATAGATATATTACAAAAAATAGTCAGAGAAATGATGGATAATTGTCATTTATTTACATTTTAATAAGGTAGACACAATGGAGTAAGAAAATCGCAGTCAGACGTGAAATCATTTTGTTATGGGGGTTCATCGGGTTCAATGGAATTTCGCGTATACAACTGGTGAAGAAGATACGACTATAGGAAAATCAGCGGAAGCTGATTTGACAGCTTCCTGAGCCAATCCCAGCCTTTCGTTGGCCTGAGCAGCAGCATGTTCGGCCTTGGCGACAGCAACTTCCGGGGTGTCAACGACGCGTCCATCGATACCGATAGGTGCACCTGATACGATTTTAGTTGCTGGGGCAATGATGGGTACTGCCGAAGCAGCAATAACAGGAGTAGCAATGGAAGCACCGTAAGTTGCAGGGACAATAACTTCAGCCGATTTGACTGCTTCGTTAGCTAGATTGATCCTTTCGTTGATGTGAGCTGCCGCGTGTTCAGCTTTAGCTACGGCAACTTCTGGGGTGTCAACAACTCGTCCATCTATTCCGATTGGTGCTCCGGGTACTAATCTAGCATAGGCGATTGGTGCTGGATGAACACCGTATAAAAATCCAGGATTACCAACGGCAACAGCCAAGATGGCGGAGAAAGCGATCTAAATTTGAATGATTAAATGTTAATTATTATGATTCATTTCGATTATACCATTCTTAGTAGGTTTACCAACATATTTTAGGCCTTGATTATTAATTTTTTAATAGATAATATTATAATATTTCGATTGTACATTTTAATAGGGTTAACAACATATTTTAGGCTTATTGCTAGTAGATCGTTCATTTTTTAATAAATAACCTGGCGAATCATACTCACGAGAAATTTCATGATGAAAAATGTTGATGATATGCTTGAGCTCCTTAGCGCTGCTGAAGAGAACAGTACTCGCCAAAGTACCTTCGTTTTGTGTTGTCCATCTACCTTCGCAACCCGGTTTTATATACCCCTTAGGGGAAAATGTCCCCTGCTAGGCATGCTAAACCAGAAACAGGGGCACACGCCTCTGTTATGGAGTAAACGATCAAGAAATGCATGCCCTGCCCAATAAAACTCGATACGTCTGACATTGACATTTCCTTTCGTCTCTCGTCTACGCCTAAGAACGAATTTGATCGCTTTTTTTCTGTTCTTTTTTTTTTTTCTTTTTAACATTACTACATGGTCATTATTATTATTATTATTTATTCTTAATCCGTTCTCTTATATTTAGGATCAGAAATAAATAAATGTCGTTGTGAATGTAATAGACGATTATTGGAACGATGAATATTTTCATTAGAACCTTGACGTTCATGGTCGTCTCCGTCGTCTCATCAAATCACCGGAGAAATGAAAACGGGATCGTGTGTCTTCCCCGGCCTTGCTAAAAAACTTCTCAACCAATAAGTTTTTCCCTAACGTTCATCCGCAGAACATAACGCCCATGTGCCATGCTCGTTTTACAAGAAGCTTACCTTGCCTAGAGGTACGGTAAATGATAGATAGATACGCAGTGACTGGCGCAACACATCATAACCAACTTACAAATAGATCTTTATTTTTATTTTTCCATAAGAAATTGATCTTCATGTTGGGTGTTGTAGTCGATTAATTTGAGATGCTTCTTATTAATTAATTTATTATTTATTTTTCTTTTTTTTTAAGAGATAATCATACGTCTGTTATTTTTTTTTTTTTTTTTTTTTTTCAAAATAGTCTTGCCATTATTTTCCAATGACTTCGTTCAATTTTTCGCACAACAACGAACAATAGAAAATAAAATTTGGCGAGTTAGATGGAACTAAATATATATAACGAAAGTTATCAAATAATTTTCATTCGTTGCATCTTTAATTTTACGATGAATCGTTGTATTTTATTTGACGTAAATCAAACGGAATGATACAATTATAGTGATATCGATAATCATTTGAATTCTACCTTGAGTATCGACGTATTAGGGCAAAACGAGTACATTCAGGATACGGGTATCAGAATAAAAGCTCATGTCAGTTGTTTTAACTTCGAAGCCGGATTTCAAAGCGAATAAACCTTGGTTGAATAGTAGCATTGGGGATCGTCCTTGGCATCACAGAGTCACGACCAGTTTTATCTGTTCTTCTTTACTCCTTCGTATTTCGTATTCTTCCATCTTTCGTTTCGCATTTTTAGCATTTGCAATAATCTATACTAAACGATCGAAAAAGCAATCGAAAAATAAATGGTAAACAACATGTGGGAAGAGTGTGTTGTTGTTGTTGTTGTTGTTGTCGTCGTGGTGGTGTTGGTTAAATCCGAGTTTGTTGCATATATAAATTCTTTCGCAAACTGTTAGTTTAGTTTAGCGAATATCCTCTTTGGTGTTGAAACTCTCGGTGTATGTTTCGCGATCCAATCCAAGATGAAAGTAATATTTGTAAGTTTATAAGAGATTTTTCTTATTACGATAAAATGATGATGATATTATTCAATATTCTAATTTTCAAATGGATTGATTATTTTTGTTTCAGTTGTCGTGTTTATTGTGTTATCTATTTCTTTGTAAAAGTTCAGGCCAACCAACGAATAATATACTTCTTGGTTATCAGGATAGTTTAGGTCAATATAGTTTTGGTTATAGTACCCTTAACTCGGCCAGGTCAGAAGTGAAAACTGTAGACGGTGCAATACATGGTGTATACAGTTACATAGATGATAATGGAATGATTCAAAGTACGGAATACGTTGCGGATAATGATGGTTTTCGTGTTGTCGCTACTAATCTTCCACAGGCTCCACTTCCGGTCGAGGATACTGCTGAAGTCATAGCTGCTCGAAAAGATCATTTAAATGCATTTCTAATAGCTGAACAAATGGCTGTAAATTCTGGATACGGAAATGTTAATGACAATTTAGAAAAGATCAATGCCGATAAGGAAGAAATCTTGACGAAAGATAATCAGGTTATTTTTTTTTTTAATGTTTTCTTTAATTATTATTTATATAGTTAAAAATATTACTCTAATTGTGCAGGTCAAATGAATATTAATTAATTAATATTTTTTAATATAAATAAATTATTTTACTTTTAATAATTTCAGATAAAAATAATTAATCGATAAAAATTTGTTCTTCATTAATTTAGGAAGTTAATAATAGAAAAGAAATCGGAAACGTTACGTCGTCGATCGATAACAATAAATCAACGAAGATAAATCCGCTTCCAGTAGTTCCTGTGTTTAAAATCATATTTGGAAATCAAATACTCGAGCCAAAGGAACAAATTATACCCGTCCATAAGGTTATCACGAAAAATATTTTTTAAATATAAACACGCATACATTTATTTTTTTTTTCTATTATCATAAATACTATAAGCAGGGAGGGAGGGGGGGTAATATGTGTTTATTCGAAATACGAGGATAAATTAATTGGACCTTTCTCTTGTTTTACGTTTGATCGAATACGGACAAGGAATGCATCAAGGATAACAAACAAACAAAAAACAAAAATATTAAGAAAAAATATATACGTACCTTCAACTCGATCGAGTTTTATTTTCGATGATCGTTTCAAGTTCATTTCTCGTGAATAAATTCCGGGTTTGATGATCGTTCAAGGCCGATCCGGAATGTATAACATTTCGTTTTTTAACTTGGTTTTCCATTCGATGTTTTTAACTTATGTTTAAATATATAATTACTACTACTACTACTACTACTACTATTACTACTTCGAATTAAAAAAGAAACGTTCGTAACATCTCGGGACTCATTTTTTGTTTCTTTCTCTTTTGTTAACAGGACGATCAAAAAAGTTAACGGTGGAGGAGAATCCAGGAAATCACAAATTTCATAAATCAATCGAGAAAAAAGTTTAACGTGAAAATTGCGAGAAGAATAATACTTCGTAACAATTTCCATTGGAATGTTCATTTTTTTTATATTCATTTCCTAATTCAAATTTTCTCTACTCGATTATTATGATAGATACGATTGTGTAAAATAATCTATGATACACACTATAATAATGTGTACTTTTTTTCGATATCTGATGTATGATACAAAATAATAATAATAATAATAATAATAATAATAATAATAATAATAATAATAATAATAATAAAGAATGATATAAATAAAATACAAAAAATTATAT
>NW_014569614.1:639901-641544 GCF_001313835.1 Polistes canadensis
ATATATATATATATATATATGTATGTATGTGTGTGTGTGTATATGTGTGTTCATGTATACCACCTATGTATCTATTGAGAGTACAGATAAACGTAGAACTATTTGTTACATACGTATATGTATATATGTATACGGATATCGTTATATAGATATATTAAGTAGAACGTGATAAATAGAATACGAAATTATAGAGTGCAACTAGTAAGTAGGACTTAGGTATGCGGACTATGGCTGACATTATAAGTGGATAATGATCAAACCTCGACAGAGTTATACAAAGAAAGACACCATCGACCCGGCCCACCTTTATTAACACTTTACGGATACCAATGGGTTATCATAAATTTTGTCACGTGTTTAAATGATTACCTTTTTTCCTTTTAATAACCCCTTTAATTGCAACGATCAAAAATAGCATTATTCGTTTGATATAATATATACATTCAATCAAATCTTTTACATATATATAATATAAACATAATAATATATACAATATATACAATTATATTCTATATAATAATATTATGTTTATACTATATATATATGTATAGTTCGTTTCGATAATAATTCATTTACGAATGATATATAATTTTTGTAGAAAAATTAGGGGGGGGGGTGGTTAAATAAAAAAAGAAAAGAAAAAAGGTCGATGTATCTTTCTTCTTCACCATTTTTTCTATCTTTCAAGTTTCTTACATTTTTCTTTCTTTTTTTTTTCGCTTTCTTTCTTACTTTCTCTCTCTCTCTGTCTCTCCCTCTTTCTCTCTCTCTCTTTCACACTGTCCCTTTCTCTCTCTTTCTTTCTTTCACACATTTTTGTTCTCTCTGTCAATTTTGTTCTAATCCAACGCTAAAAAGGTAACGGCGACGTTGATCCCATAGAATACGTGTTTTAAACATCTAGGCACGATTCTTAACGATTGTTTTGGGCGAGCTTGTGCGCAAGAAGAATTATTTTTTGTTCTCTCTCATTTTTTAATCTGGTTTATCTCAATCGAAATATCACCTCAGCACGGCACAAGAAGCGTATATAGATATATATATATATATAAATAGAGAGAGAGAAAATATAATACATATGTCACCATAGAAACTTAAATCTAAATATTGTAATAAGTGCCGATTAATAATAAACACGCACGGGAAGGAAGTAATTGCCGAAGCTGAGGCCAATCATTCATTTTTTCTTTTTTCTTTACACGTTTTTTTCTTCTACTTTTTTTTACTTATTATAAATTTTCTTTTTTCTTTTCTTTTCTTTTCTTTTCCTGTCTTTTTCTTCTTCTATTTAATTATTTATATTCATATATTTCTTTTCTCTTTAATTCCATTCTCAATTGGTTTTTGTTTTCAGTCTTTCGCGACGTCGGCGCGGCGTATTTCAAATTTCCCGCGCAGCGGGGAAACGTTGCGCGCGCGAAATTTAAACGTCGATAGTTCGTTCGAACGTTCTAAGAACAAAACAAAACATAAAAAGAAAAAAAAAAATAATAAAGGAGGAGAATAAAAATACAAAAGAGAAAAGAGAAAGAAGAAGTAAAAGAAAATATATATCGCTTCTTTTTTTTTTTTTTTTTTTTTAGTTTTTTTTTTTTTTTTTTTTTTTTTTTTCCAATCAACTTAAAATGTCATACAAATTAATT
>NW_014569614.1:643851-645363 GCF_001313835.1 Polistes canadensis
GTCATATAGGAATAATTATATAATAATAATTAATAATAATTAATAATAATAATAATAATTATAATGATGATGACAGTAATAAAAATGTGAACGATGACAATGTGATCGTGACGATGACGATGATATTAATCATAATAATAACGTGAATAGCAGATCGTGTGGTAGACAAAAAAGAAAACTAAATGAATAATAATAATAATAATAATAATAATAATAGCTACAATATTAATAATAATAATAATAATAATAAAAATAATAATAATACTAATACTAATATGAATATTATTTCAATTTTGTCTTGTGCAAAATATGCCTTTGATTTATTTCAGCCACTTGCATATGTATATTATATTTTTTTCAATTACTTTTTTCCTCTCCTCCCCCTACCCCCCCCTACTTTCTCCCTAATACTAAAATATTATTAATAATAATGATAAAAGAATATTAAATCTAAAAAAATATAATGATAATAAGTCATCTGAAAGTAAAAAAATAAGATAGCCAGTAATTAATTATGTCAAGATGATGCTGACAGATCTAGAAAGAGATATGATGTGCGTTGAACGCGATAGAATGTTAAAAGAAAAGAATGAAAAAGAAATAGAGAAAAAGAAAAAGAAAACAAAGGGGTGGGAGGTAGCATTAGAAAAAAAATTTTACAAAACGAGCTGTGAGAGAAAAAAAGTGTTGAGAGTTAGAAAAATCTAATTAAAGGTTGTCGTGAATCAATCCAAACTAATCAAACGGGAAAGGCCGAGAGAAGATAATACGTGAGAATCCGAAACGTTTAAATCAGCTGTTAGAGAACAAGAAAACGAAATAAAAAAATCAGAAAAAACCGAGGAGCTGGGGAAGAAAGTAACATATATATATATATATTTATATATATATATGTATATGCATATAAATGAACAAAAATAATACATTAAGATATATATAATTTTTCCTTTATATGCATTTTATATACATAATATATTATATATATAATAAATATGTATATATTTCATGCGTATAAAAGAAAAACAGTATACCGACGTATAATTTTATTATTCTTTAGATATCTTTTTTCTTTTTTTTTTTTTCTATACTATCCAAACCCGTTGCAATTATTATTACGCGCGTTACCACCCGGTGCAATTAAATGGAAGAAGATTGGAATAATAATAATAATCTCATCGAAAGAGTTCGGTTATATGATCTCAATTTTTCCTTTTCTTTTCTTTTCTTTTCTTTTTTTTCTTTGCTTTTCTTTTCTATCTTGACGTTCGTTTTATTTTAAAAAGAGAGCTTAGTGTGTAACGTTTACGTTTTTCATTATTTATCCTGCGTTTCTCTCTCTTTCTCTCTCTCTCTCTCTCTCTCTCTCTCTCTCTCTCTCTCTCCTTTCTTTCTTTCTTTTCTCTAATATATATTTTAATTTTTAATTTTTTCTTGCTTGTTAATATTCCTTTTTTTGTTTGTTTGTTTGTTTGTTAATATATATATATATATAATCTAAACCTGCCTCTTTTT
>NW_014569614.1:647293-648586 GCF_001313835.1 Polistes canadensis
TCTCTCTTTCTCTCTCGTGACCATATTTTTATATCATATTTATTTAATTTTGTTGACTTTTTAATTTCATTACCACGCGTAGCTATAACTCGCACGCATGTTCGTTTCTATCATCGTGTACTTACGTGTGTGTATATGTGTGTGTCCTGTGTGTTTGTATCAATTAATATATATATTTTTATATTTTCTTTTCTTTCGGTTTAAATTTAAGAGACATATCTAACACACCTTTTATTAATTTCATATATACCTATAAATCTTTTTCCTTTCTTTCACACTCGTATCATTATTTCCCCCACTCCCCCCCCTTGATTCTTCTTAACTTTTTTTCTGTATTTTTTTTTTGTCTTTTTCTTTTCTCACTTTTTTCTTTTTTTTTTTTTTCTTTTTCTTTTTTTTCTTGTAGTTTTATTAATTTATCTATTATAATTACGCAAAACGCATTTAATTTCATTAAGGAAAAGGAAAGGCCTTTCTTTCTTCCTATTTTTGAGGTCTTTTTAAAGTTGTCGTAGAGTGGTTAGATTTCTCACGTTTTATTTTACGAAAAATCAATTTTGAATTTAATATATAAATATATATGTGTGTGTGTTAAATGCGATCGCAATTTTTTTCAACGAAAGTATTAATATATTTGTGCATGTACGTGTAGAGAGAGTAATAATATCGATACGTAATCAAGTATTGTTATCGGTAATATATTTTCTTTAAATTCTATTATTAAATCATTTTTTCTCATTTCATTTATTATATACGTTATTTTTCTTATTCTCTGTTTCTCTCTAATATTTATCGATTTTATTATAAACTAATATTTCATTTCACTAACACAACACACGCGAAAACCAAAACAGACCCCGAGTTTATTTTCCTTGGTCCGAAATTTTCCTTTCCTCTCGCGTTATTTTTTATTTTATTTATTTTTTATACGTTATATATTCACATCATTTTATATAATAATAATAATAATAATAATAATAATAATAATAATAATAATGATATTATAATCATTGTGATTTTCTTTACGAATATCTTTTCTTCTATTTTTCCCCTTTTTCTTTTTCTTCATTTTGACGAAAAAAATTTTGTTATTATTTATTTAAAAATGATAATTAAAAAATTTAAATTTAAAGTTGCATTTGGTCATTGGAGAAAATTTCGGAGCCTGAAACAACATCCGTGACATATCATTTTTTTAAGCGAGTGCTGGCTATCCCAACTCTCACCTCGGCCCCCCTCAACTCAGCTAGTGTATTCTTGTTTTTACATATATATATATATATATATATATAT
>NW_014569614.1:649216-652495 GCF_001313835.1 Polistes canadensis
ATATATATATATATATATATATATATATGTCGTAGAAATAAAATGAATTAATTAGATTTAATTTAAATTGGTTTTTTTTTAAGATGGGAAACGAGACGATATACGATAAGCGTTTTCAGGTACGATTACGTGACAGTGTGTATGTGTATTATGTATATGTTTGTGTGTGTCAAATAGAATATTTTATTATATCATATACACATATAAATGTATATAAGATATAATATAAGATAAATATATATGTATGTATATTTATATATATAGAGAAAGAAAGATATATATATATATATGTATGTATGTATATATGTATAAAATACGTGCGATTGTGCATAACATTTATTCCTCTTATTCCTCCACCTCTTCCTCCTCCTCCTCCTCCTCCTCCTTCATATTTATTTCTCTTTATCACTAATCTCTCCTCAATTTCTTTTTTCTTCAATATCTTTTTTAGTGTGCGCATCTTCCCTTTCATTTTCTTTTCTTTTATTTTTTTTTATTTTAAGCATCTACATTTAACATTTTTAAGGCGAACACGCGCAAGAAAATAATTCGTTAACAAGGATTTATCTATCATACTTAGATTTTGTTTTTTGTTTTTGTGTGTCTGTGTGTGTATGTATGAATGTGTATTGCGTATGCAATAAATACATAATAATCGCAAAAGATTTGCACTTAAATGTAGATAGGTTTTTTCTTATTTATATTTTTGTTGTTGTTGGTAGTTGTGTTAAATTCTTTCTTATTTTTCTTACTTTTACGACATGTTAAGGATTGTCAGAGTACGGGTGCGAGATACGTGATTGAAAAAAAAAAGAACAAGAAAAATATAAATATAGATAAAAATATATAACTTCAGCGATTCTCTAATTCGTAAACATAGAAAATACTAATTGAGAACGCGCAATGGGGATTCTTGTTTTTCTACGAGTATCTGGAAAGATTCTCCTTCCTTTCTTTCTTTATAAATAAATGCAATTATAACGAAAACGTGTATTTTCGGTATAAAGAAAAGAAAATAAAGGAAATACTATATGTAAAAAATACTGCGATATATGTGTGTGTGTATGTATGTGTAGAATGTGTAATTATTAGAGTGTAATTAGAATGACAATTCCATTAGTATTATTTTTCCTTGTACAAACGCAAACAAACAAACATATATGGCTAATATATTTACATGATACATGCATCATATAAATGCATATAAATATATTAGTACATATATATTCGTTTGCATTTATTTTCCTTTATTTCGTGTTAGAAAATATAAATTAGTAAACAAATATTGTGTTAGATATGATAGCGGGAATCGATCGATCATATTTAATTGAAATAAGTAACAAACAAACAAAAAATGAACAAAAAAATATCTTAGGATGCGTTATCATTTCAACGAGGAGATTCGAAAGACAGATCATAAATAGGATAGATGCAAATACTGGCCCCTTCGCTCATGCCGGCTATATTATTTTTTTTTTCTAGATCTCTAACACTAATCTATAAAATGATTGGTCGGTGCTTATAATCACCGGAAGTTGATCTTAGGATTATACGTAACGATCTATATACGAATGAATAACAAAAAGTAAGAATAGAAAACACAAAATGAACAAGACTCGACAATTGTTAAGATATTATTATCTATCTCATTATCGTATTCACAAATATAAATAATTTGTAAACTAAATCATTTGATATATAATTACGAACAGAAATCTATAAAATGCAATAATACAATATATCTATATATATAATAATAATAAAATACCATAAAATATATTATATAATACACGATCGTTCGATTTCCAAAGATCTTCTTCCTTGTAATTCCTAAGGAATATTTTCTCTTTCTCTTTCTTTCTTTCTTTCTCTATCACTACTCTCTCAATCATACTAACTCACTCTCTCTCTCTCTCTCTCACCCTTTATTTTTTATAATTTTTTTAATGCATTTTTGCCGAGATATTTTTTCCCCCCCCCGTTTCTTTCTTTCTTTCCCTTGCCCTACAATTATTTTCTTCTTCTTATTCTTCTTTTTCTTCTCAACTATAGTTATTTTTATGGGCTAGCCTAAACAATTTTGGCACACAACCTTTTGTCCGGGCCGGCACTCGCTCGCTTTATTGTTTAACTTTTTTCTTTTTTTTTCAATTCTTTTTCCCTTTCTTTCCTCACCTCCTCTATCCTTAGACAAAATTTTTAAAAAGTGTCTCCTTCCCACCCCACTCGCCACCCCTCCCACATCTTCTTTCTCTTCTTTCTTTCGTTTTATTTAAATACATCATTTTCCTACAAACTTTTTTATCGATACATTGTATATTGAATTATCTTTAATTCTAAGGACACACGAATCATACACGTAACATTCTTACTTTTGTTTTTTTTCCCAACATTCTCTTTTAAATTTCATTCGAACTTTTTCTTTCTTTCTCTCTCTCTCTCTCTCTCTCTCTCATACATACAAAACCATTCATTAACCATTCTCTACTACATATATCTCTTTCTCTCTCTCTCTCTCTCTATTTTTCTCTTTCTTTCTTTTTCTACAATCATCAATAAGATTTTTAATTGACTCCAACGAAACGTCGTCGATCAGACAAAAAATTTTCTTTAGTGTTCTCAACCCAACCACCCCCATTCCCGCCCCCTCGTATGATGACAAATATGGGGGCTTATGAGAACTGCGGAACAGGATTTTATTTGGTCGATTATTATTATTATTATTATTATTATTATTATTATTATAATTATTATTATTATTATTTGTTTGTTAATAATGTGTTATAATATCCGAGCACGTTTAAACTTACTAACTCGATTATCTCTCTCTCTCCTATGATGTGATACTTAGCTTGCATAATTATTATTATTATTATTATTACTATTATTATTATTTATTTATTTTTTGTTTGTTTGTTTGTTAGTTAGTTAGTTAGTTGTATGTATTCCATATATCATTTCTTAAACAATTTTAGCATCTGCTTTCATCTCTTTTGTAATTGTTTAACGTAACGCACGGTTTGTTTTTTTTCTCTTCACTACAAATTTGTTCATCTCTCGAATCGTTAATAATTTGTTACTCCTTTTTTATTTACCCTCTTCTCTACCCCTTTCTTTCTTTTTCTCTTTCTTTCTTTCTCTCTCTCTCTCTTTATACAATTCTTTCATATGTGTATAAATGTGTATATATATATGCCATCGATAATAGATTTTCCTATTTTCATTTTAATTTGCGTTTTCATTTGTTTCTTTTTTTTTTTTTTTTTTTTTTTTTTTTTT
>NW_014569614.1:653130-658095 GCF_001313835.1 Polistes canadensis
TTTTTTTTTTTTTTTTTTTCTAATGCACCGACCGTTTTCCTAAAACTTAGGGGGCAAAGAAAGGGAAAAAACGTGTGGGGCTTGTGCGAAGGGTGATGGAGAAAAGAATTTGGGAGAGGGGTGTTTCATTGGTGCAATTTACTTTTGCAATGACTACCGAAAAAGAGAATGTATTGGATTACCAGGAACTAATTTTTCGGTCTGATATCTTTTTCTTCTTCTTTTTTTTTCCTTTTTTTTTTTTTTTTATACTTAAAAAGATTTCGACCTTGTAGTCTTATTATTTTAAACAACGTTCCTTGATCTGTCCTATAATTTTTATCTCATCATTTTATTTTAATCATTAAATTTCATCTCATTAATATTATTTTAGATTATTTTATATATATGTTTTTTCATTTTCTTTTATTCCCCTCGATATTTTCTTCTCCCGTTAACTAACTAACCCTTTCTTCCTATTGTTTAATTGTTTTTTTATTTTGTTTAGTTTTATCTTCATCTTTCTTTATTATTATTATTATTATTCATCGGGTTATTTTTTTTGTTTGTTTTTGCGTTCATTAATGGTGATTAATAATTCCAAAAATTTAGTTCGTACGCGTATTAACTTTGAATAATAATGGCGATATGTGTTCGGATTGACAATTTTTTTTTCTTACATTTTCCCTTTCTCCCCAATTCGTACGTTAGTCGTTTCTCTCCTGTCTCTCTCTTTCTCTCTCTCTCTCTTATTTTCACTCTTTAAATCATTCGAAGACAAATTTTCTGATAATAAACCTTCCATCTTTTCATCACATCTTCACCAATTTTTTTTTTTTTCTTAATTTTTCTGTTTATCTCTGATTTTCGCAACTGAACATTTCACCATGAAGAAGAAGAACTATAACGATTTATTTTTGTTGATGATCTCTCACGTGCGACAATTTGTTTTTCAGTTAAAGGATTGTTTTAGAAAAATTAATGTGAAATATTTCATCCCCTTCCCCTCTCCTCGTTTATTTCCATACGTTCGTTCATTCAATCCTCTTTCATTTTTATTCCCCCCGTTCCCTTTTCCTTCGTCATATTTATTACCTATTATTTTTTTCATCCTTTTCTAAGCAAGTACCAACGACAAAACTGAAGTTACGAATTTACCAAAGTGCATATAACAATAATTAAAAAATAAATAACGCGTTACAAACATGCGATGACATTCGTACGCGTATTTCCAATTCGATGAGACAGACACACTTTTTTTAATTCATTCTTTTGCAAGTTTTAATTATTCCGTAAGTTTTCTTTTTTCTTTTCCTTCTTCTTCTAACGTGGACGCGAATATGTGAAAAAATCATTCGCACCTATTTATGTAGTAATACATATATATATGTATATATATATATGTATCGTGTACGTGTGTGTATAAATCTATATGTAAGTTTTGATAATACTTCTAGGCATGCCGAAAGAGATATAAATTATTTAAAAAAAATATCACTTGCAACACTTGACGCGTAAAAAATTATTTATAAAATATATATATCCCGACGTATAATAATGTTACGCGACAGGTGGAAAAATAATCGCGACGATTTTAACGTGTATTGTGTTTTCTTTTTTTTTTTTTCATCTTTCTTTCTGTAATTATACGAGAATATTTAAAAAAAAAAAAGAAAAAATCTCACGAGTAATCAATCAGCAGTAGTAGCAGCGACAAATAATTAACACTATATCATCGTTTTACGAGATATGTGTTTCGTACTATATATATATATATAGAGAGAGAAAAATTGCAATTAATACAATTCCCCATTAGATGACTGACCGATCTTCAACGGATACATACCAACACGCATACACATATCACACGCACACACGCAACACACTGGTCTTTTTGTTTGGCTCAAGGAAGCGTCAATCAATCGATTAATTAATTAATTAATTGATTAGTTTAATTAATGCATTCACACTCGTTAATTAATTGAGCACCTCGTTTAAAAAGAAAAAAAAAAGGATTAACTAAACGAGATTTGATTGAATCAAGAAGGTATTGCTGATGATGGTGGTCTTCTCCCTTTTCCCTTTACGTTATTTGTTTTTGTTTATAAATGCAGTCTCTGCTGTCTTTTATCACGAATTAATCGTTCCAAATCTACAACTCATCTCTCTCTCTCTCTTTCTCTCTCTCTTTCTTTTTCACACAATTTTTCGTTTAACACCCTAATCGCATTCCTACGGTTTTCCTTCCTATCCCCCACCCCCCCTCCCTTTCGCCATTTTTTGCGAGAATAATTTCATTTCAATGTTTTATTAACTTGTAAAGATCAAAAAGAATTTTTCATTTTTTGTTTGTTTGTTTGTTTGTTTTTTTTTCCTTTCCAAAAGAATAAAAATAGAAAAAAATGAAAAAAGAAAAAAAAAAAAAAGGAAAGAAGAAGAAAAATTTCTTTTCCCTAATCATCATCATCATCATCATCATCATCATCATCATTATCATCATCATCATTGATCTGCTTTTCTTCTTTTTTATTTTTATTAGCACGATAGTCAATTTCGCATTGTCCTCTCCTTGTCTATCGTCAAATACCCGGTGTAAAAATTATCATCAATCATATATAATAATACGACACACGCTCGGTTAATAATAATAATAATAATAATAATAATAATATTAATATTAATAATAATATTAATATTAATAATAATATTAATAACAAGAATAATAATTTTTATAAGAATTATCATTGTTACTATTACTATTATTATTATTATTATTATTATTATCATACGTCGTCGTAGTAGTAATAGTAGTAGTAGTAGTGGTAGTAATAATAGTTTCGGATTATCATGTTGCATAATAATAATAATAATATGTCCAAATTTTAACGATCATTTTTTTTTTTTACCTGTTAGTACCTGCGACGTAATTTTATGGTTGCCTTTTTTTGTTTGTATTTTTTTTTTCGTTTTTTTTTCTTTTTGTTTTTTTTTTTTTGTTAAATCATTCTCAATCATAACTTGGTTCCTTCGACTGGCCCAAACAAAATTCGCACCATTCTAAAAAACAACATCCCCCTTATAATCGTTATCATCATCATCATCATCATCATTATCATCATCATCATAATCATAATCATCATTAATTAATTAATTGGAGAGGTTGGACGAAGAAGAAAAAGAAGAGTTTTACTTATTGGTCACTCAAATTTTTACTATCTATCTTTCTCTCTCTCTCTCTCTCTCTCTCTCTCTCTCTCTCTCTCTCTCTCTCTCTCTCTCNTCTCTCTCTCTCTCTCTCTCACTCTCTCTCTCACTCTCTCTTATTGTAATATGTTGTTTGTTAAACTAATAAAAAAAGATAAACGTAGGTGTATACTTCAAAAAAAAAAAAAAAGAAAAAGTATTATCATATATTTTACTCTCTCTCTCACTCACTTTACAATGAGAGGGGAATTTAATACTTAAATGTTTGAAAGAGAGAGAAAGAGAGAAAGAGAGAAAGAGAAAGAAAGAGAGAGAGAGAGAGAAAGGTATGAATGACCACCCTCCCCCCCCTGTTCCCCCTTCTTCATTTAGCCACAACTGTTCTCCTCTCTTTTTTCTTCTAACAATCCATCATCATCATGCTCAACCTCTTTTAAAAACTAATAATCATATGTTCTTTTTTTTCTGTTTTTTTTTTTGTCTTTAACTTCTACTCAAACCACGTATTCGTTTCTCTTCCTATCGTATCATTCGTTTTTATAAATTGTAGGTTTTTTTTTTCTTTTTCCCCCATTGTTTTCTTTTTTCGTTAATACTTGGGCTCCCCTCATCATTTACCTAAGCATGTGTGCATTCATTCACCTACGCCCTTTTCCCATAAAGAATTTACATCTTTCTACTGTATTATCTCTCTCCCTTTTTCTCTTTCTCTCTCTCTCTCTCTCTCTTTCTCTTTCTCTCTCTCTCTCTCTCTCTCTCTCTCTCTATCGTCTCTATCTCATATCTTTCTCTTCTTTTTATTATCTATCTCTTAGTTTCTAATCAATTAGTTTCACACTTTGTTAAGAGTAAAAAAAGAAAAGAAAAAAAAGAAAAAAAAAAAAAAGTAAAAGAAAAAGAGTGAAAACCAATTAACCTTAGAGCCAACGAGACGAGAACACCTATTATTATTATCATTATAGCCACGAAATGTTGATAAACGAAAATTTCTTAACGTTTAATAATTTCGGGTTTACGCATTTTTTCATTTTGTTTGTTTGTTTGTTTTGTTTTGTT
Source organism: Polistes canadensis (assembly GCF_001313835.1). Lineage (NCBI taxonomy): Eukaryota > Metazoa > Arthropoda > Insecta > Hymenoptera > Vespidae > Polistes > Polistes canadensis. The sequence continues at coordinate 657,370 of NW_014569614.1, forward strand.
TTGTTTTGTTTTGTCAATTGTTATATAATATTAAAAGCTTCTCATCTTCCCTCGTCATCACCATTAATTATTAGCAGCTGCTTATTAGGAAAACCAAAAGAAAAAAAAAAGAATAGAAGGCGAACATGAGAGAAGATTTTCCTTTTTCCCTCCCACCACACTCTATGATCATCTCATCGTAGCAAAATGAACAACGTCTTCTTCTTCTTCTTCTTCTTCTTTTCCTTCTTCTTCTTCTTCTTTATTTTATCTTCATTGTGTAGCTTCTAATTCTTCAAAATCCTTTATCATTTCTTTTATATATTCGTGTTTTTTGCAGTATCTTTCAAATCTTCATCTTCATCTTCATCTTCTTCTACTTATTATTTATCTTCTTCTTTCGTCTTCTTTCTTCTTCTTCTTCTTCTGCATCTTCTTCTTCTTCTTCTTCTTTTTTTCTTTTATTCCAAATGGGGTTTTTTGTTGCGCGTCTTATGTACACAGAGATTATAATAACAGTCAGTGGGGCCTCGCAACTTTGAGGGACGAGTTAAAGGTGGCTTGACAGGCCGTTTATTATTTAATCGCTAGAGCACGTTTGATCACCAATAGTGGACAAGGGCGTAGGGCTGAAACCACTGCTGCTAGCTAACCAGTGTCTCTTGTTAGATGTTGCTCTTCGAGAATGATACTCGAAGATGATTGGATTCGCTCAGTTGATAATTATGCATTTTCTAGAAAAAAAAA
>NW_014569614.1:658725-661251 GCF_001313835.1 Polistes canadensis
TTTTTATACTAAAAGTGAATAAATTTTAATGAAACTTATATTAAATTAAAGTACACTCTTTCATCTACGTGTAGAATACCATATCGAGTTATAAATTTAGCATGTAAACTTCATTAGATGTTAGAGAATGAAATGCTGTAAATTGTGCATCTTTGCAATTTCTTTGAATATTTTCGGTTAATATTTTTTATACTTTTTGCAAATGGATTTTAATGATTTTTCTATTAAATTAAAGTACACTCTTCTGTCCACGCGTAGAATACTTTTTTGGGTTATAAATCGATCTGCAAAGTATCTTGTATTTTTGTATTTTTTTTTTTTAAGTAATAATAAATTACAGACACATGTTAATTTGTTTTTAAAAGCACTTGTGCCTAGACTGACTATCGTGCTTGTGCTATTGTTACTAGAGTTATGTCGGACCACCCTGTATATATATAGAGTACCGGTCTCGTATTTATTTAATAATTTTGTATATAAGGATAATAAAAATTCAAAAGACGCAAATAAGATGATGAGGAAACAAAAATACTTACGATGAGAGCTGCAACAGCGTCATCCATATTAAGTAGTTGAATTAAAGCCATCTTTCTGTCCTTTGGAAAGAATTTGAAGGCCTTGACGTTAAATCCATTTTTACTAAAGGCATCTTTGATCTCTTCTTCGGTTACCGTAGCTCTGTTTATTATATAAAAAAAAAAAGAAAAAAGTGAATTAATTCAATTTCAAAAGAAAACAAAACAAAACAAAATATCAATTTTCTACATTTTATAATATTATTATTCCATATAGGGTACATACATACATACATACATACATACATATTTAAAAAGATATTATACGAGAGAAACGTGAAAGAAAAAAAAAGAAAAAGAAAAAATTGTTTTTACTTACGGAATGTTTGATAAATGCAAAGTGGAACTCGGTGGATAGATATTTTGATAATTTTTAGAGCCAGGTTTTTTGAATCTATGAAGAGGACTGCTCGTATAATCCTTGGTTAATCCTGCATCCGGTTGACCTTCCTTAGGTAGTTGAACTGTTTGATGTTTGCTTAGCACAACTTTGATTTGCTTACCAAATACTCTTAATTTGTCCATATGGGTGATCGCTTGATAATGCAAAAGAAAAAAATAACACGCGACGTTTAGTGTATTATAAAAGATAATAATAATTTATTAACAAATAAAGGAATATGACGAATGATAATGCAATATATATTATTGATAAATAAAATAATTACCTAAATGCGCTTGATGAGGTTCGGCCATTTGAATCAGTGCCGAGTCCTTTTTGTTGTAAAGTATCTTCACACGTTGTACATCCCCGTAAACACCTACACGCACAACATCGATACATTTTACATAAACTTTTTAACATAGCCCCCCACCTTAATAAGACAACAAAATTTATAATATTCTTTTCGTTCATATAAATAAACATATATATATATATTATATTTATACATTTTTAAATCGAAGTAATTTTTTTTTATTTTCATTTTCTTTCTTTCTTTCTTTCTTTCTTTCTTTAAAGAGAGACAGCATCTAAGGATCGCCAAGAAGATTAGATTTAAAATGGGGATAAATTAAAAAAAAAAAAAAAGAAAAAACACAAAAATAAAGGATAAAAAAAATAAGAAGAAATATTGCTCGATCGATAAATTATAGGATACGATCAATCCATACTAAGATTTGGGACATGCAATAGAGGCAAACGACTCGAGTCTAATCTTACGCTAGATAAATACATATGTGTATATATATAGATAGATAAAAAGATAGATAGAAATATAGATATATGTATAGATAACATTAATTTGGAAGAGTTTAGTTCAAGCAGCTAACGAATCGGAAAATCATTTTTGTAGGAAAATGTACGGTGGTAATAATACTTGGAAAATTATTATTGATTTTTTTTACTTATTATTTATTTTTCTTTTAGTCAGTGTATGAAAAAATACAGAGATATATATATATATATATATATATATATATATATATAGAAAAGGATTGAGAAAGAGAGAAATAGAGAAAGATATAGTGAGAAATTGAAACAAGAGAGAGATAGAAAGAGAGAGAGAGAGAGAGGAAGAAATAAAAAAAAAAAGAAAAAACAAAAACAAAAAAGGATCATCGATCGAATAAAATTTGTATTCCAAAATTCGCGGCGTAAGAGTCAAACCGAGAGTCGTATTACCTCGAATGGGGAGGAAAAGGGAGAAGAACGACTTTTGTTTTATTTATTTATTTATTTATTTTTGTATATTTTTGTCTTTTTTCTGTCTTTTTTTTTTTTTTTATATATTTATTTTCTCTCCAATTCATTTCTCTTTCGTTCTTTTTATTTTTTGTATCTTTATGTTTTTTAATTCCCTTTTTTTTTTTTTTTTTTTTTTTTTTTTTTTTTTTTTTTTTTTTTTTTTTTTTTTTTTGATTTTATTTTCTATATGGAATTACGTAAATAAAGCGAAAGCTTATGTAAATATTAAAAGAGAGAGAGAGGGTGGTTGTTGGTTTTCTGTGT
>NW_014569614.1:661282-663862 GCF_001313835.1 Polistes canadensis
ATTTTATTTTATTTGATTTGATTTTATTTGATTTTATTTTCTATATGGAATTACGTAAATAAAGCGAAAGCTTATGTAAATATTAAAAGAGAGAGAGAGGGTGGTTGTTGGTTTTCTGTGTATATGGATAATTGATGGTATTAATAATAAAATATTGAATGCGGAAAAACATTTTAGAAAAGAGAGATTACTTTGTAAAATAGTGAAGATGATTATAGATTGAGAGATACAGATAGATAGAATGAGAGAAAAATAGAGAGTGAGAGAAAGAGAGAAACAGAGAGTGAGATAGAGAGAGAGAGAAAACGTAAAAATAATCGGCCTGTGAATAAGTTTGAAAATTGTGAACATTGGATGAATGGTTATGATGGTAATGAATAAAGAATGAAATAAATTGTATATATAATAAAATATATATTTTGTACAAAAATGTTGTAATAAAAAATATATATTTGAAAATTATACGAAAGATTAAATAATGAAAATACGATAATATTTTTTAAGAGAATAGAAATGTTTTATATAACAATCAGTAATGTGCTTACTTTTTGTTTAAGATAAATTTGATAAACGAGTAGATAAATAATTTAAAAAATAAAAAAAAAAATAAACGTTATATATAGAAAGGAAGAAAGAAAGTAAGAAAGAAAGAAAGATAGAAAGAAAAGGAAATATAAAACACACATAAAACGTACGAATGTAATAATAAAGAGGAACGGCGGATAGATTAAATGTAATAATTAAACAAAACATAATATGAAAATATAATAATAAGAAACTTAGTGTGAATAAAAGTGTAAGTTAAGAAAAAAGTGAAAAGAAAAAATATCTAGGTATAAATGGGATATTTGTGATTTGTAATTATTTCAAATACACCATACGATCGAGACACGCGTGAAAACTATTAATTATTATTATTATTAAAAATAACAATTTGATTTTATTCATTATTTCAATTTTCAAATTAACGAAATTTTCTCTTTTTACTTTTTTCCAAAGTCTGTTGTGTCAATGTTTGTTGTTGTCGCAGTATTTTGCGCGAGTATGCGTGTATTTAAATTTGAAACATTGAAATCGATAGATATCAACAGATTACAGATAGATAAAATGTATAGAAAAGATCATCGAGAAAGGAATTTGGAGATGTACGAAAATAGAGAGATAGAGATAGAGAGAGAGAGAGAGAGAGAGAGAAAAAAAAAACCACGAAAGTGAGAAAAGTGTGAGTGTTGGATTGTCTCATGTATACGTGTTGTACGTGTATATAACTGTTTGTCCTAAATATTTAAATTAATGTACGTATGTGTATAATTTATTTGTTTTTTTTTCAACGTGATAATAATAAATATTAAAATAGAAGTAAGTAAATAAGTGTGTAAAATGAAGGGCAACAAAAAAAAAAAGTACAAAAAAAACAAAAGTAATATTTCTCGTGTGTGTCCGACAAATCTCATCCATCCATCCATCCTCCGTTATAATACGTGTTTTATTTTACGTTTAAGTGTTAATAATAAACGTGTCTCTTTTTTTTTGTCGTGTGTTTGTGTGTATGTGTGTGTGTAAATATAATAATTAATAATGTAATATAATTAATAATATAAATGTGGAGACGTACCAAACAGGGTAAAGAGAGCGTCAGGCGTGACCATCTACACAGAGAACAGACAGAGTCCAGTCAGTAGTCAGCGAAGTATAAATAGGATTCAATGTAATAGTGTTGTTGGTTGGTTGAAACGCGCGCACAAGTTTCGCGATTATATATTTCTTCATCATCATCATCATCATCATCATCATCATTATCATTTTTTCCTTCTTCATCTTTTGCTTCCGCTTTTCTTTTTTTTTTTTTTCTATTTCTATTTCTATTTTTCTTTGTATTTGTCATTTGATTTGATTTGATTTGATTTTATATTTTATATTATTTTTTTCTCTTTAATTAGCTTTCGTTTAACGTGATAATAATTTTCAATCTTTACAATAATTATTACTCGTGTGGCCGGTTCATTTCATTTCAATATGTCCGGATGACAAAAAAAAAAGGATAGCAACAAAAAAGAAACAAATAACTTCCGAGAAAAAAAAAAACACGCGACGACAAATACGCTCCCCGGGGTGCAGTAGTTTCTTTTTTAATATTTTTTTTTCTTTTATTACTCGCAAATTCTTTTTCTTTTTTCCTTTTTTTTTTATTTCTCTTCTACATCCAGGAATAATTTTTTAACAAAAAGTTCTTTTCTCTCTTACTTTTTTTTTTTAATTTTATTTCATAGCCCTACTTAAGGGACACAATCAAGAAAATAAATTCGATTCTTGCGGCGTTAAATAATTTTCCATGGCGACAAAAGGGGGGGGGGTCCGGGGGGCGTGGGCGTTTGACAAAAGAGAAAGATAGAAAGAGACAGAAGAAGAGAATACAACGGGGGGGGGGGTATCTGACAGAAACAGAATAAGAGATAGACGAATAGAAATAGAAATAGAAATAGAAAGAGAGAGAGAGAGATAGATAGATAGATAGAGAGAAGGTCGTCGAATCGGGAAGCTTGTGCGCGGTAACAACGATAGTAAGTACACATAGTTATA
>NW_014569614.1:665562-667677 GCF_001313835.1 Polistes canadensis
AATCGACAATAAAACAACAATAACAAACCCAAAAAAGAAAAAACACATTCTAATTTATTATCATAATTATATAATTAATATTTTCTATGCAAAATTTTTAATATAATATTAAATGAATAAAAAAGAAACAAAAAAAAATATATATATTATTGTCATTAGGAATATAATCACGATATTGTAATAAAAAAAAAAAATGACTAAACGACGTCTTAAACAATTTATCAACACACTCAACGACAAATGTTATTTGGATAAAAGTGCATGAAAAATGGAAAAAACGAAAAGAGAGAAAAAAAAAAGAAAAAAAAAAAAAAAAAAAAAAAAAAAAAAAAAAAAAAAAAAAAAAAAAGAATATTCATTCGTGATTAAACACATTTTCATTGATCAATATATTATATTTCGTATTATTATTATTAAACAATTTTGATCATCGAAAAAGTTGGCAAATTTGTTGTTGTAAAATCCCCCCCGTGTTAAAACTTACCTCCTCGTTTAGGTTGCTAACGAGTAAAACGGCAGACGATTGTCCACCACCTGGTACACGTACACCAAGGGCACCAGCTCCTAAAGGAAAACCTCCGAGACCACCAAGGCCTCCAGCTGGTGGTACACCATTGTAAGGGCCTGCCAATGGCGATGGTAGGCCATGCATAGCAGCAAAAGGTGTTGGTAATACGCCAGGTGCTCCTGCAATCGACTCTACTTTCCAAATAAGTCAAAAATATTTATTATTAATTTCTTTAGTATTTCTCTCGTCCAAAAATTACAATTTTTAATGATAAAATTTAACAGGGAACTTGGAGACATGAAAGAAGTAGAACTTAGTTTGATTTAGTTGGACGTTTCGTCCCTTTATTGGGACTTATTCAGCAACTTAATTAAGTTTTGTTGAGGAACTTAAATAATAACGATCAATTTAACGAAGTTTAGATGTTTTGTGTTTTGAATATTAATAAAAAGAAAAATGTATGTCTACTCAATGAAAAAAGACGCTGAACTGTAAAGATTAAGTTGCTGAAGAAGTCCAAATAAAGGGATGAAACGTTCAACTAAATCAAACTAAGTTCTACTTCTTTCATGTCCAAGTTCCCTGTTAAATTTTATCATTAAAAATTTATTATTAATTATCATCGATATATCTTTTTTTGTTTTGGTGTGGTATTAAGTTTAAACAAAAGAATATGAAAGATGAGAGGGCACTTGTATAAAAAATTTTTTTCTTTTTTTTTTATTGCAATATAATATAGTCAATCATCAAAAACACAGATCAACATATGTTTAAAGTATTTTAATAAGTATTTGAAAAATCGTGACTAGAATTATGTGGGACACACCCTGTATATATGTAAACAATGATTAACTATAGTATTAATTATCAAAGAATTGATTTTAATCACAATGGAAATCAATTTTGATTGGAAACGAAAGCTGCGTAATTTTTTTTCTTTTTTTTTTTTTTTATACTTTCGGTGACGAATAAATAAGAAATAATATTTGAAATAATATTGAATAAAAATGAGATTTATCTTGAATTTCTTTTTTATCTTTTTTTATAAAAATAAAAGTATTCCTCGAATATAATGAAATTTGGTTCGAGTCTCTCTCTCTCTCTCTCTCTCTCTCTCTCTCTCTCTCTTTCGATACGTTTGAAATTTTTCTCTAATTTTCTTTACAGTTTATCTTATTTTCTTTATCTATTGCTCTTCCATCTTTTATATATATTTTTTTTTTTCTATTTTTCTATTTAAAATGTGTTATTTTTTAAAAGACCAGTCGATTCTTCTACTACTAAAAAAAAAAAGAAAGAAGAAAAATACAAGCACCGATAACGAGATCTGGTATCGCGGTTCGTTCGGCTCGAATTTCAAGCGGATTTCGTGTTTCGTTAATGACAATAGGTGGCTCAAGGGGGGTTGGGTTGGTTGGGGAGGATGGGACGAGGAAAATGGGCAGATGGAAAGTAGAGGGAAAGTAAAGAGGAGGGGGAGGAGGAGAAAGAGGAGGAACGAGAGAATAAGTTCGCGGTTTATAAAAATCGGATATAATATTTGATACACGCCGACGCGTTTTCTTTTTTTATTTTTTATTTTCATTGGATCGAGAGAGAGAGAGAGA
>NW_014569614.1:668697-674772 GCF_001313835.1 Polistes canadensis
ATCTTTGTGGGATCCAAATTCATCATAGCCCTTAACCAACCAATTTTGCTCCTATGTACTTTAACTTTACGTAATATTTCTATTTTTCTTTTTTTTTTTTTATTCCTCAAATATATCTGCAAGTGTCCAAACTATCGTTAGATATATTTTATTCGTCGATCATTAAAATCGTTCGCATCGTTGGTTCGTTGGTTATTGCTCGAATGAGAGGAAAAGAGGAGAAAGAAGTGGAAGAGGAGGAGGTGGAGGAGGAGGGGGAGGGGGAGGACGAAGAGGAAGAAGAAGAAGAGGAGATGATGATATCACGTAAAATCCGTACAGAATTATGATAGGCTTGACGGAGTGAAAGAGAACGAAATGTTGTAGATACGTGTGTTGTATATGATGCAGAGGTATGTGTGTGCGTGTGTATGGGGATAAAAATGATAGAAGAGAAAATGGTGAAAGGAACACGATGACGACGACGAACCACCATCACTAACAGCAGTAACCACCAACAACTATAGCCAATGGTTGTTGGCTTGGCTAGTAGCATTATGATGGGGTTTTGAATATGGAATATAACGTTGCTGCTGCTGTTGCTGCTGTTGATGTAGTAGGTTGGTAGTACGATGATCAAGGCCGTTGATCCAATCCACGCGTTATCCAGATTTATAATATGCGTTGCTGCTGATGGTCCGACGGATGACGCGAAATCATCCAACACATGGGTGGTGTACATTTATTTTCCGAATAATTCGTTGAAATAATTAACGATGATTATAATCATCGATTCGTTATACAACCACAATTACAATATAATATTGTTTAACTATGAAGGAAACATTTTTTTTCTTTCCATGCAATCTATATATATATATATATATATTTTTACGAGTTATTTTGAAACGTTACGTTTATTATTCTCCCCATGTATAATTTTTCTCGCGATATTTTCAATAATTTCTCTTTTCTATAAATTATTCAATAATATATTTCTTAAATATTGATTAATTGAATGATGATCTCAATTGTTATTCATCAATTTATCTCAACGATATCATCCAAAATTCGAATTAATTAGAAAGAAAGAAAATGATTTTAACGTAAACGATTTTCCATACGACACTCTAAATACCTAGGAACGTGGGTGGAGGGACAAAGGAGTGAGTGGTGTTAGAGTGAGAGAGAGATAGAGAATGTGTCTACAAGGGATTATTTGTTTATCCCATGCATACATGATTCCTAGCAATGTGTTCATTGTTACAAGACAGTATATTATGTACGAATATACATAATCGCACGTGCATGGTGGTCCTCGATAATACATATTCACATAATACCCACACATATACAATATCACGTATAGTATATACATTAACACACGCATGGTACGTATAATGTACATACTTGGCTTCTGTTATTTACCCGGGTTAATGAATTTCGCACATAATTAGCGTGCCAGGGTAACTTTAATCGAGTGTATGTTCTTGTCACACCATATACATACACGGTACATATGCATAAACTTATGGTTACAAAATGTTATAACATTATAAATTTAATATTTTCCACGAATGAATTTTTTGTGTCATTATGGTGGTAGGGGTGGGGTGGGGGGAGAAAAAAAAGTTCTTTGCAAAAGTGATTTCACATGGTTGTTGTATTGTGTGCCATACCCCGAAGAATGAAGTCAAACGAACGAGAACGTTAAACGAAGGATTAAATGGAAATCACAGTCTCCTTTTGCGAGTGATGGGAATGGAAGAAGGATGCAAAAGAACGAGACAGAAGGTTACCTGGTATGGTGGTACCTTTATTCCTCGTTGTCGTCGTTGGTCGTTAAAGTTAATCCAATTTATCTTGCGTATTCCACCATGACGAGGATGAGGATGAGGAAGAGAGAGCTAACTTAGCATTCAATCGAGTTTTAAGTAATAAAAGGGAATATTTTTGAATTTTGTCGGACTACCCTCTCCTCTCCTCCCCTCCCCTCTCCTCCTTTTCTTTTTTTATTCTTTTACTTTTTTCCCCCCTCCTATCTTCGCTACGAGATTCTTTTCTACTTTTTATATCCTTTGTTTCTTTTTTTTTCTTCTCTTATTCTGTATATATGTATGTATGTATGTATGTATGTATGTATGTATGTATGTATAAAGCTTGATAGAAAATAGAGAACAAAAATTTCATTACAAATGTTACTTTGATTATTATTACTAGCATCATCAAAAGCATCATTCTTACTAAAACACCATTACTATGAACATAACACAACCACGATCATTACTAATACCAACCACCACCATCATTATGAACACCCCATCAGTTCTACGAAGATCACTAACTACCCCTTTCCATCACCATCACTCACCAATACTATTATTGTTACTATTACTATTATTATTACCAACAGTATTAACTATCACTACTACCATAATCGCTACCATCAATGCTATTACTAATACTGTTACAACCCTAGGTTCCTAGGTTCGAAACAATCCCAGTGGTTCTATTTATCTGTCGTACTCAGAGAACACTGTTCCTCGAACGATTAACACAAACACGTCGACACATTTCTTTTTTTTATTTTAAACTCAACAAAAAGCATTCTCTCTCTCTTTCTCTCCAGTTTATTTTTCTTCTATTCTTTTCTAATCTATTCAATAAGGGGAATAATAACGAATTGTACGATTTAATATTTAGTTATTGTTATACTCCGAACCCCATCGTCAAATTTTAATTTTTTCTAATTTAAATCCTTATTAGATTTAATTACCTCATTAGTATTATTCTTATTTCTTTTTTTTTTAATTATTCGTTAGACGAATTCGTTAATCGTCATCGTCGTCGTCGTCATTGAGAAAAACAAAATTATTTCTCTTATATTTGTCGTGTTAATGATATTAAATAAACACAGAGAGATATACACACACACACATATATATATATTATATTAAATGTTTGGACCGAGTTTTTATTGCTCATTACGTCAATCATTATATCATTATATCAACATTTAATCGGATGTTGTTTAAATTAGAGTTGAATTTAAAACCATAAAAAGGAAATTCATTTAAACGTCACCCTAAAGACTTATGATATATATTTATATACATATACATATATATATATATATATAGAAAGAGAAAGATATAAAGATGGAGAATGTTTTCTCGGTAACATTAGACTTTTCGTTCGAATCATAAATATCCCAGCGACTAAAGAGCTTTAATTAATTAATTAAGTTATAATTGGACTACAACAAGAATCTTAAGTATTATTACACATTGCTTTATATAAGCGCGAAGTCTACTTTTAAATTAACTTTATACATCGAAACGTAACGTTCCTTCGTATCCTTTCTACTGTAAAACCTTTCTATATATATATATATACATATACATATATATATATATATATGCAATACACTAACACACACATATATATATATATCCCGATGAAACGTAACCGAAGTTAATAATTTTCTCTTTGAACGTCGTACGCGGATTTGCGAGCGTGCTTCTCTCCTCCCTGCTTCTGGGTTCCGGTGACCGGGAAAACCGAATACTTTTCCTACAGTACAAAGTTAGGTTCGCGAGCAAAGTAGATTAACTCTTGGAATCGACCGTCCGTAGACCTCCATTTCATGCCTTTACTACTAGTACCGTAATAACTAAACCGGAGACGACACACACACACACACACACACACAATCACATTCACACACAAATACATAAATACACCAATACGATAGGAATTTAGTTTCCCTGCTAATAGAGAGTGAAAGAGAGAGATAACAGACGACTACGAGAACCATGGGGGGTGGAGGGGCAGGGGGGCAGGGGACAGGGGGAGGAAGAAGAGAAGGGAATGATAGGATGAAGTACAATGGTCGTGGCAAAACGCACATCGAGTGAATTAATTTTCGCTTTGATCGCTTCCCAAAGGTTTCTTTGTTAAGTCCCTATGGAAGAGTAAGGGGAAGAGAGAGAGAGAGAGAGAGAGAGAGAGAGAGGAAGAGGAAGAGGGGGTGAGAATTTACAAGAGATTTCACATGGATTTTTATTTTTATATCGTATGTTATTATATCATTCATAGATAATGATGATGATGATAGGGTTTTAATTAATTAGAAAAGTAGATTAAACATCATTGGAATTTTGTTCTTTAATAATAAAATTATTAATAGTAAAAAAAAAAAAAAAAAAAAAAAGAAAGAAAGTAAGAAACATTAAGAGAGAAAGAAGAATAATGGAAAAATCGATTGGATACTTACGAATTTAGCAGTCTGCGCTGCAACCATGTCTGCATATTGTATCAGAGCTTGGAAGGAACCTGAAGCAGAAAGACAGAAACAAAAGTTAATAAATAATATGAATAAATAGAAAAAAGAAAAGAAAAAAAAAATAAGACGAATCGATATAGAAATGTATTTTATAAATTTTGATTAAGAATGATTTTAGGAAAAAATATTGTTAGCAGTATAAATGCATGTTTCCGTAGATATATTCCTTCGTTTCTCATTAGTATCTTCATTATACGTTTCGTTACATATACATATATATATGTATATACAAGTATATTAGATATATGTAGTAGTAAAACATCCGACGTTTCTCTTGGAAGAAGCAAAAACGATGAAAAGGAGGATTGGTTTACTCGTGGTGCATATATACCTGTGTTGTAAATACGTGTGTTGTTAAATGTAACGTTAGCTCTCTCTCTCTCTCTTTCTCTCGTATTTACTATCTTATTTTGTTGAATATAGAATATCACATTCTCTAAAGCATTTCTCGTGTTACATATTAAATAGAGACGATCGAAATAGAGGAATTACAAACGCATTAAGTGAGAAAGACTAAAACTTTTCATTCGTAAAAGTCTTATCATTGATTTTTTTCCCTTTTACCTACGAGATGTCTGACTAATACCGTACTTCTACTACTTATAGTTGGTTTAGACACGCGCGTACACACACAAGTGAATTGTAATATTTAAGATTAAATAGAAACAATGAAAATAATTAAATTATAATATATATGTGTGTGTGTGTGTGTGTGTTGCAAGAGAAAAAATAAATTTTATTCAACAAAATCTTGATATTTAATTTTTTCTTTATTACTATCTGCCTGACTAGTATTATATTTTTACTACTTATAGTTGTACGTATTCACTCGTGAATAAATTCGTTGCATTTTATTACTGCAACACTGTATATTATGATTTTTGTCGTCGCAAAAATTGGATGTCTTATTGTTGCGACCCGTTAAATTAATATTATTGTCACGTGAAATTGTAGATTTAGTAATAAACTATTAGAATAATATTTAAAGACAAAATCAAATATTAACAGCTGCATTTATAATTTTTGAAAAATTAAGACAAATAAACATAACAAAATCTCAAAAGAACAAAAATTACACCAGTATAATAGACAACACGAGATATTTATTTAAGGTCCATTTTTCGTTTCAAATTATGGTCTTCATAAAACATTAAAAAAAAAATAGAAAAGGAAACTAAAACAAGAAGAAAATAAATATCTGGTAAAAATAGAAGGGGAAAAAAGTCTAAAATCTATCGGAAATCAAAAGAAGAAGAAGAAAAAAAAATACAAAAGAGAGAGAGAGAGATAGAGAGAATTTAACGATGAAAGGATTAAAAAGAGCTTGTAACAAGCCAATTGTAAAATCCACCTGATCTAGATCGATTCTCGAATAAACGAACGAGACGAATTTAAAAAAAAAAGAAAAAATGAAACAAAAAAGAAAAAACAAACTAAATGCTTGTCGGAGTCGTGACAAAGAGGAATTTCTTTAGAAAGATTTACAAATGTGCTTACACGTATTTATTTAGATTCAATCGTGGGGATTTAAACAACTCATCTATATCTATCGGAAAAGTTTATGTACGCTGAAACCATATATATATTTATTTTTTTTGGCATTATTTTGTCTCATCTAGAATAAAAAAAAATGTACATACTAATGTGTACGAACACAAATATAAAAATGTATTTATAGAAGAAAAAAAAAAAAAATGTAAGTATTCTTCACAATTTTATAATGAAATTAATATAAGAATTAATTGTGTCAC
>NW_014569614.1:674858-676729 GCF_001313835.1 Polistes canadensis
TAAAATGTTATAATAGATTTAATTCAAAAGCTTTATCTTATTGTTAATACAATTAAAAGGTAATGAGTTTATTTTAGATAGTAATTCTTATTGATCCCCATCCAATATACAGGTATAGTATTCAATTTAAAAATTCAAACAAATCAATGAAATACAAATATATAAATATATACATATATATGTTATACCATGAAAGATCGAAATTAGAGAATGTCAAGATTCACATGATTGAATGTTAACATATACCACAAATACCTTAATGAAAGATTGAATATTTAGATATATTCTTATACATTAATAATATTCGGACATATACAAAGTAACTATATATATATATATAATATATGTATGATATATAAATACGCATATGTAATAAATAGAGGAAGTGGGATCACAGTTGGAATTGGGAAAAGAGAGTTTAAACGCGCTTACACAATACGATACGCCAAACCAATGAGAAAAAGAGAGAGAGAGAGAGAGGAGGTCTTTTCCCCGCCTGTATTATTCCATTAACAGTGCGAATGATATGGAACAAAGTTTTAGCCGTCGGCGACGTTATTTAATTTTCGAACACGGTTACACAAAAGCTTGGATTCATTCACGAATGCATTTTAAAATGAATTGAAAAATGCGAGATTCCTGCGTTCTCTTTATTATTATTATTATTATTAGTATTATTATTATTATTTTTTCTTTCTCTTTCTCTCTTTCTCTCTCTCTTTCTGTCTTTATCTCTTATTCTATTTCTTTATTTCATTCTTTTTTTTTTTTGTCTAACTTAACCATCGAATAATCTTTCCAATCTCGACATTTAATTTTCTTCTAACATATAATGTGTGTAATATGAAATTTAACAACGAGAGGACAATAAAAATTTCTTTCGCAAAATGTTGTTTGTGAGATCTCAAGTATTTCTTTTTGTCGTATATTATATTTTGTTCAATTTATTTCTCCTTTATGTTTTTTTTTTTTTTTTAATCTTTTTTCTATCTATCTATCTATCTATCTATTTATCTTTCTTTCTATTTTTTTTTTTTTTGTATCATTCTCTTTTGACAAAGAAATAAAAATATAGACAAATATTGTCGATGGTAGGAATATTGTCATACGGTATGATATATAATTACGAATATTTTCATTTATCGATGAAAAAAATTGATCTCATTCATTCGAAAAAGAAAAAAAAGACAGGAGTATGAGAATATACGCGATGGTATTTCAAAAATACCACGAATTATTAATCGGATATATATTTAAATGACGATTTGCAAACGAAATATTCAACAATTTCTATGAGGATTTAAATTATTATACTAACCGACCTTTATAAGTTGGTTATTGCATTTACTATGGAATAATAAGAGAGAAAAAGAGAGAGAGAGAGAATGAGAGAGAGAGAATGAGAAAGAAAGGATACAATAGAATTTCAAAAATACCACGAATTACAGCACGGGTAATTCGAATCGCGATTTTCGAACATACTTTTAACAAAATTTCTACCAACGAGGCAAAAGCTTCAAATTATCGATACCGATACTCGTAAATGGGTTTTTGTTCGGTACGGTTGTACAAAAAAAAAAAAAAACGAAAAAAAAACTAAAAAAAAAAACACAAAATAGAAAAAAAAGAAATAAATTCCATTTCTTTTTTCCTTCTCTTTTTTTTTTTTTTTTTCCCCTCTGTATTTGTGTTTCATGATCAATCGCATGCGAGATTTCACGAAAACCATTGATAACGAGGAGAATCGAATGATTCTCGTCTTTCCCATGGCTTTTATATATCTTCTGTATTGTATATCACTACGTATATATTTTATATATACATATACATATATATATATATATATATATTTCAAAATCGTTCGAAATTAT
>NW_014569614.1:677074-683307 GCF_001313835.1 Polistes canadensis
ATATATATATATATATATATATATATATTATATTTATATACACTATCTCTCTTGGTCTAAGTTATGTCACACGCATTAATTAGTATTGTGCATGTTCTACCTACGTGTGGAAATGCAGTTTCGAAAATCCTCTTTGAGTCTCACACGATTTCCAAACACGTTGGAAGACGGTCAATCATTTTATCTTTCTCTTTTTTCTTTCTTTTTTTTTTTTTTTTTATTATCTTCTCTCTCTCTTTCTCTCTTTCTCTCTCTCTCTCTCTCTCTCTCTCTTTCGTACCATTTCTATCTCTTTCTATCACCGTATAGAACTCTGCGAACTTTTATTTCACACCTATCATCTTGCTAATGGAAAAACCTGGTGCGCGAGCATATTAATTTTTACGTATTCCCTCACCCCCCCCCTCCCGCCCACGTATAATTCAATAATAATGTTATTTCGTATTACTGTCCTCTGTATTTTTCCCTTTTTTCTTTTTTTTTTCGTATACCCAGCAGTCTCGATAACCAAACAAAATTAATTCGGTTCTCGGTTTTTTACTCTTACATGTTCTTTTTTTTTTTTTTTTTTTTTCACGGAATAGTCAAGCCTCGAATGGGAAAAAAAAAATAATGAAAATTGGTAAAGAATTTTAATAATAGTAACGTTTATTATTTTTCCCCCCCCCCCCCAAAAAAAAAAAGCACAAAATTAATATTTTTGATACGAAGAGAGAAGTATTCTCTTTTTAAATATGGTTGGGGTTGTATGTGGTTTTAAATTATTAATCAAATATTTCAATTCCTAATTCATTTTTTTTTTGGTTTATTCTTCTTCTTCTAAAAAAAAAAAATATCCCAATTCTCGATTTATTATACGTAGGTGTGATGTGACCGATTTGTAAAAAAAAAAAATATAAAACACGTGGTATGTTGGAAAGAAAAAAGAAAATAACATTATAAAAGCGTTAAAAATAATTTAACAAAAAGAGAGAGAGAGAGAGAGAGAGAGAGAGAGAGAGAGAGAGAGTGGAAGTGTGTATGAGAGAGAAAGAGAGAATGGTTTTAAATGGGAAAAGAGAAAGGACGAAGTTATAATGGTGTCGAGTATGTTCCTATAGATTATGAGTAGAATAAAGTAGTAAAGTGCTGTCGCGTGTCAGCCGTGTAGTAAGAGGTCAAAGTGTACGACGACACAACGAATACGATGACGATAACGAGAAGAATAGGGGATGGGGGGGATATGGGGTGGGGGAGGGGGAGGAGGTGGGTAGAGAATGAGCACATGTGCTCTGTTCTATTTATATGTTAGAACGTTACTACAACGTGGTCAAGTTAATTCGTGAAAAATGACGCGTGTTATAAAACCTTAAAATAATTATATTGATCTACTTTATAAATAACATTCTTGCTAAAAATTACATCCTATTTCTATCAGGATTTTGTGTATTATATTATAAAGGTGGTGGTTTTTTTTTTTTTATGGAGAACTGAAAACGAGAGATAAAAGAAACACGTATTAACGTGATAGTTCTATTTAAATTATCGTATAATGAAATAAATAAAACTTACTGTTCTTCGTGAAGGTAACGATTTTCAGGACCTTTCCAAAACGTGTGAATATCTGAAACAAAAGAAAATATCATTTATTATATTATTTATATATCTATCTGTTTTTTTTATTTTTTTTTGGATATAGAGAACGTTTAAAGAATATAATAATTTTAAGATAATTAAACTAACTTGGATGTAGACAATTTTTTTTTGGGGGAGGGTGGAGAGAAGAAAATACTTTGAAAATAGGGATTTTATCGTTCTTTCTTTCTTTATTTATTTCTTTTTAGTTTCACTTCCCCTTATTCGAAATACGATTAAGGATTTTCTTCTCGCCCCTTTTATTTTTTCTCTCCCTTTTCTCGTTCCGCTTATATTATGTGTATGTAAAATCGTAACCGAGATTAACAAAGAAAAAAAAATCATTTTTATTACACGTGTAGGAATCGTGAAAGACGAACAGTGTAGAATAATATTTCGTTTCGTTCACAACACACACACACACACACAATTTTATAATACTGAGAAAGAAAAGATGATATTAGAAAAATTCACGCGAAAAAGTTAAAAGAACAATTTTTTATTTCTTATATTTTTTTTTTATTATTATTTAGATATATGTATATATATATATATATATATATATATATATGTGTATTTATAAAAAATTAAATTTATAAAAAATTATTAAATTTTATAAAAAATTAAAATTAATTTGCGTGATTATATATATGTGCGTGTGTGTGTGAGTTAGAGAGAAAAAGATAGAGATAACTACTACTATGCTAGTATGGTTGAATGCACACGATGATGTTGCATACGTGTCGATGGGGGTTCACCGATCGAATTAATGTCACGAATGCAAATATTTGAGGCCATTCGGCTGTTTCCACGTTCATGTGACCAAGGCTAGTCGATCGTTATAAATCATCGGAGTTATGGGATTTTCGATTATTCACTTCTCACCGTCTGTCCTCCGGCATAGGGAACGACGATATATGTATATGTATATGTGAGAGTCTGTGTGTGTAGAGATGCGATGGTATTACGCGAACGTCATGCAAATTAATTAGCAGAAAATAACAGAAACGACTGGGTTTCGAATATGTGGAAGAGGAGGAGGTGGGGAAGGGTAGGGAAGAGTAGGGAGGGGTTGGGAAGGGAGGAAAAAAAAATAGAGATACTCGATGAATATTATTCTGGACGTTCGTTTGTCAACGAAAAATTCAAACAAAAACTACGGAGGAACAATTTTTTTGTTACATACACGGCAGCAGCAAACATATTTACATATGCGTGTGAAACGGCGGGCACATAAATACGCGAGAGAAATAATACATTCATAATATTTAATTTCATTCCAATAATATTATATTCGTTTGTGAAAAATTGAACTGGAGCAAAAAAGAAAAACAAGAGAAATATTATTTCTATGAATAAGAGAGAGAGAGAGAGAGAAAATTGTTCACTTTTATATATATACGATATGAAATGGTTTCCTTTTGTCATTTATTCGTACGTTAATAGAAAATCTATAAATAAAAATTAATTTGCGTGATTATATATATATATATAAAAGTAGTTAATTATTATTTATAATATATAAACAAATTTTTAAAGAAAAATTGAGACAAGCTTTGATTTCAAACGTATTAATAAATTGTTAGTAAAGTAATTTTTTTGTTGGAATTATAAAATTAAAAGATATAGTGTCGTTAAAAAAAATAGTACACATACACACGCACACACACACAGTTGGAGAAGTAGAATGTTAACTCTGCTTGATATTTTATCATTTGGATAAATTAATATTTAATATATATGAGAAAGATTCAATATATTTCTATTTCTTTTTTACTTTGGTCTCTAAAAGCAACAAAATAACAATAAGACACGTTGACAATGCTTTAACGTTTGCTTCTATTTTAAAGGTACGAGCCTGTATTATTATACATATCTACATAAGTAAAAAAAACCCACACATAGAGATAAAAAAAAAATGATCAATTAAAGAAAGATCAATCGAACGTTTCCGAAACTCTCAAATTCGATCAATTTAAACACCCACGATAATAATAATAATGACAATAATAATAATAATAATAACAATAATAATTATAATAACAATAATAATTTGTACAATGGGCAGGGTGTATATATTCGGGAAACGAGACATCCGGAAAGTGTTTTAATTGTATCGAAGAACGCGCATTAACAGAGATTTGCTAAATTACGCGAACCAAATGAACGTTATAGTAGAATATGTTACGTTTGTTCGTATGGTGTGTATGTGTATGTGTATATTGTTATTTTCCATTTGCTTGCTGTTAAAGGGTTGCATAGAAAAAGCTGTGCCCCCTCCTTAACCCCCTACCAATAACGATAAAAATCACACAATCTTTATCTTTCTATTTGACTATCTTTCTATTTGTTTTCTGTTTTTTTTTTCCCCATATAAAAATACATTTTCTCTCATTATCGTATCGTTTAGGTTAATAGTAGTAGTAATAGTAGTTTAGGGTCAGATGCCGCCATTCGACAAATATCATTTTCATTTATGGTAAATTTACTCGTACACGGTGGTTAGAGTTATTCGAAATAGTTTAACGAAGAAAATTAATTACCGCGATATTTTTTGTCTTCCCCTATTTCCCCTTTCATGTGTATGCGCGCGCTTCCTTGTTTCTCTGTGTATGGTTTTTGTTTTTTTATTTTTTCTCTTCTTCTCTCCAAACGATTCAAATGATACGGAAAAATAACGTTAACAATAAGCGTTAAAAGCGTTTAAAAGGGGGAAAAAAAGATTTTTATTATACCCGAACGATTTCCATGAATTTTATGAGATACCATAACAATAGGATTACGAGTTTATTCATTGATGTTACACATTTATTTATTTTTCTTTTTTTTTCTTTTCGTTTAGAAATCGTAGGAATTCAAATTATGCGAAAAATACGTAGAAAATGATTTCCTTTTTCTTTTTTTTTTCTCTCTCTCTACGCGCGTATTTATCAAGTTTGATGTTTATTCTAAAATTAATAAAAAAACACATTCATATTTATTATTATTATTATTATTATATTGTCTCTCACTTTTTTTATACGAAACAAAAATACAATTAGAGTGCGCCGAACGCGTGATTATTTTAAGTTACGAAAAAAGAAAAAAAATAGAAAAAAAAAAATACAGAAATTCAGAGAATTGAGAGAGAGAGAAAGTGAATAAATGAGAGAGCAAGTAAATAAATAAATAAATAAATAAATAAATGAATAAATGAATGAATGAATGAATGAGTTGAGTGAGCAAGAGATGGGAAAGAACATATTCGATATTGATATTGGAATTTTTGATGGTTGCCGTTTCCCGTTTCATCATCCCAGGTTCAGTCGAAAATAGCTGGCAAACACGCCGACAGTAAAGGTTTTGAAACCTTTTCCCGTTTCCCTTCGTAACACACTATATCAATGTTTACAATATATATATATCTATACGATAGCTAAATAAACCGATGAATAGACCAGACCAGATCAGACTATACCAGAAACTAAACCAGATCCATACAACCCCCCCTTCACCCTCACCCCCATTCCTACAACTATTGGGGAGTGAGAATAAAATGAACGAATTCATACAAGATACATACTCATACATACATATATATATATATGTGTGTATTGATCTATATTGATCTATCAGATCAATAGATTGAAATTGTTCGTAACAAAACTCGTAACGTGTAAATATATGTGTGTGTATGTATATGTGCGTGCGATGGGAAAATTCTATTTTGGAAAATGGAATTAGGGTTGTAATCGTCAAGGAAATTGAACTTTTGAGCTTTGATTAATGAGAAGATTTTCACTATATCCTGTGTAAATATAAAATATGTTTTTGTATGGGTATACGTGTGCCTATGAGAAAGAAAGAAAGAGAGAGAGAGAGATAGAGATAGAGAGAGGGAACTATCATGAAAATGGCAGACAATAATATTAATTAAATCCGCATTTAATTAATTACTCAATGCTCCGGTATATTTTTCGGCTTCGCAACGACGCAAATTATCTCGATAAATTCCCAACAAATCTCCGCCATTAGCTCGTGCCGCAATACTCGTTTTATTAAATATATTCACCAATAGGAGGAAAATGTAATTGTGTATGAGAAAATCGTTCGTCGTTTCGTATACATGTGTATCTATATATATATATGAGTTTGTATGTATGTGCATATGTATGTTTATAGGATAAGTAGTATATAAATGTTCTCGTTCATGTATAAAATATATATATATGCAGGTGAAAATATGCAAGCTACCACAAATTAACGAATCTACAGGGTTATTAATCCCCTTTAACCCTCTTTTACTTTGGTTTTTTTTTTCCTGCCTCTACCCAATATCCACGATGCTCTTCCGTTTATTACATTTTATTATTATACATCGTAATACTTTCGACGATAGAATTGTTACCCTTCTCCACCACCTCACCTCATTTCACCACACCACATCTTCTCACCTCTCAACTTCCCCTTTTTGAAGAATTGTTAATAATTTCTTTTTATATTGTTTACGATTAATATATTCGTAGTTATGAAATTAATATTGAATATTAAGATATTGGGAACGATAGATGAATAATAATGAAAAGAAATAGGAAATGAAATGATTGTTCATTTGAATGTGTTATAACAGATAGATTTTA
>NW_014569614.1:684137-690251 GCF_001313835.1 Polistes canadensis
AAAAAAAAAAGAAAATAATATATTGAATGATAATATTAATACGATTAATTTTAGAAATAATAATCACAATTAAATCCAAAATATTTATTGAAATAAATAAAAAAAAGTACAGATCAACTTTTTATAGTATTTTAAATGCGATATGAAACTATAAACGTGATGCAATATTTTCGAGAACCATTGAAAGAGTAAGAGAAAGAAAGAAAGAAAGAAAAAAAGAGAGAAATAAAATCCTTTTGGTAATGATACATAAAAAAAAAAAAAAAAAAGATGTTACAACCTTCTTATCTTCTTACTTTAAAAAGAAACTCTCACCCCCCTCTCTCTCTCTCTCTCTCCAACGGTTGACTTTATTTTCGTAAGTAAAATCCCATGGGAAATCAACGTTGGCACCACGTATCACCAACTCTCTCGTATTTTATTTACCTACGATTTTTTCTTTTTTCTTTTACTTTTTCTCCTTCTCTTCTCCTCCTCTCTCCCTCCTCCTCCTCCTCCTACTCTACCACTTTCTTTTTTAATCGTTACAAATTTATTTGATACGACGAAAACAATAATAAGAATAACAGTGAGGAACAGGATGACAGAGAAAAATTGTCAACGATTGAAAATATAGATTTCAACTAGAAATAAATGAAAAAAAATTTCGTAAAGAACAACTCGTACGTAAACGCGGGGAACATACATAAACGGGTGCGTTTAAATTCTTTTATATATATATATATATGGTGAGAAAGTGAGACAGAGAGGGAGGAGGTGTGAGTGAGAGAGAAAGAACGATGATACGGTGCAGAGAATTTTGGGCTCGAGGCCAAAATCAACGTTCGGAATGATATCTATGCACTTGCTTTTCCCCCTCCCTCTTCCTCTTTTACATTCACTCGTTCACTCACTTACACACTCACACATACTCTCTCTATTTCTCTCTATTGTTATATATGTATTTTATATATGTTGTATATCACGGAAACGTGATATCGCTTATGCGAGTTTCACGAATCACGCGAGTACATCCGCCCTTTGATTATTTCACGTTCGTCCTGGGCCCTTTTGAAACATTGCTTGTTCTCTCTATCTATCTTTCTCTCTCTCTCTCTTTTTTTTCACGTAGGATAGATTTTAAAACGATTTACCTATTTGTAGATTATTCTTTTATATATATATATATATATATTAATACATATACATCCTTTTATTTTTTCGTTAATTCGTTGAAAGAGAAGTATAAGAGAAAATAGATTAAAAAGAAAAAAAAAGAAAATACACCGATGGTAAAGACAAAGGACATAAAAGGGAACGAGCGAGAGGGTAGGTCCAAGAGAAAGAAAGAAAGAGACTAAGAAAGAGAGATAGAGAGATAGATAGATAGATACATAGATAGATAGATAGATAGATAGATAGATAGATAGATAGAAACGTTTCGTTATTAAATGGAACACGACCCTTCGACCAATGGCCATAGCTCATTGGACCCACGAGGATTTTCCTGGGTTCTGGGCTCGTATCGAGGGATTACAGGTACTACTAGTCTCACCCTCCTTATGCTCAACATCTATCCCTTTCTCCCTTCCCTTTTACTTCCTCCTCCTCCTCCTCCTCGTTTATCTACAGTAACCCTTCCCCCTCTCCCCAATCCCTTCTTCCTCTTCTTCCCATGTATCGCTAGGACGAACAACCTAAGCGTGTCCGAATCCTCCTCCTCCTCCTTCCCTTTCCCTTTACCTCACCCTTACCTTTACCCTTAGCCCCTTTCACCCTCCTCACTCTTTCTCTCTCACTCTCGGCAAGTGAACGTATTGATTGATGTTACAGTTATTAATTCGCACATGGCCGATTATCGTTTAGTATATCTCTCTACGGTACGGCAGAATAATGCAATAACACAACGGCTAATAATAGTAACGCAATTTCGTTAATATCGATGACGTCGTTACTCTACTATTACCTATTATTATTATTATTATTATTATTATTAATACTATTTCGTTGGAATTATTATTATTCATACGTACGACGCAAACAAACCACGCGTTCATTATTTTATTATATTATTATTATTTTTCTTAATGCAACGAAAAATTTCGTGCAACGGTTAAATATTTTAATCTTTCCTTATTGTGTGGATAAATTAAAAAATAAAATCAAAAATAAATAAGCAATTCTTAACGTTTAATCGTGGTATAAATAAATTTAAGGTTTAAAGTATACTTTCTTAACGGCATTTACGACTAGACCCTTCTTTTTTTTTTTTTATTCGAGAATACACGGTGGGAGAATTGCAAGGATTGAAAAAAGAAAAAAAGGGAAACACACAGAAGGGAAGGGAAGTGAAGGGAAGGGAAGTAAGTAAGTAAGTAAGGAAGAAACTATCAAGAGAGAAAACACTCGCGTACAAAAATTCACACACACACACATATATATATACACGCACACTCAAAGTTGGTAGAAATTACCGCGAAAGAAACGAGCGGACACGAAGGCGAGGATCTCTTCTCTCTTTATGGTTTCCCATCTGCTGACTCTATAATCCGATTTACGAACAAGTTCAGAATCGTCTCTAGAGACTTTCTTCATCCTACTTTCTTTCTTTCTTTCTCTTTCTACAATTTTTTCTATTTTTTTTTTTCGTTACGTTCGACATTGCCGGAAAACTAAATTACGTAGTCCGATGAAGAGAGGAGGAGGAGGAGGAGGAGGAGGAGGAGGTGGAGGAGAAGGTCCAGCTATTTGAAATTCCCGCGTTCCTTTTGTTCGGTTCGTTTGCTCGTTTGTTTGTCCTCTGTTTTTCATTTTTTTTTCACACCTCTCTTCTTTTTTCTCAAGTGTACAAAAAATTAAAATAAAACGCGAAACATCTTTACGGGAGAACGGAAACGTAAGAATTCATTTTTCATTTTTTTTTTTATTTGTTTAATCAGCAATCTCAAATTTCCGCCTACGCGTCTTCTACGATTGTTTTTTTTTCTCTTTTTCCAGTCAAGAAATTCACACAAAAATTAATACCCCTCCCTCTCCCCCCCTTCTTCCTTCCTTCACGAAGGAACTTAAAACGTGTAAACAACAACAATTCAGAATATTTTCATTTTTTCTCACATTTTTTTTGCCTCCCGCGTCTTATACAACAATTTTATCGATTACAAGAATAAAATGCAAGGGGACTTCTATCTTGTTTTTTTTTTTTTTTTAATTAAAAACGTAAAAATATAACAAAAGTAACGGGTAGGGCAAGGAGGATGAGGGGGAGGGAGGAGGGGGAAGGAGGAGAAATAAATAAATGAGCAGTCATTCGTTAAAAGTTCTGTACGTTGAATTGTATCCTTTTCCCCCTGTCCAATATTTTTCTTCTCACGATTTGCAGATCGTCAGTAATTTCTTAAAGTACTGAGAAAAATTTTTGTAGAAAAAATTTCAAAGAAGAAGAAGGAATAGAAAAAAAAGTAACGATCAACGTTAGGTACGATTAAAAAGTTTTACGATCAATTATGATAACAAACCTATGTCAAGATTAATAATTTCAACTTACATCAGAGATACATTTTATGCAATATTTTCTTGCAAAACAAACAAAAATAATAAAAAAAAATCATGTCTTAGAAATATTACTCTCGTGAAAAAGTTAACGAATATTTCGAATCTTAGTCAAAATAAACACAAAATTAGTACAGTCGAATGCAATTCAATTATTGGAACACAACGAACAGGTCCCCTCCCTACCTCCCTACCTCTCCATCTCCCTCTCAAACTTCCACCCTCTTGATTGTTGCATTCCGTAGGACGACGAGTTGGTAAAATTCTTCAACGAGACATTCTCAAGGCATTTAGCTGGGTAAACTCGGCCATTTTCGAAAAGCGTAAAGTTAAATACCGTGATGGAATATTTCAAAGAGTGAGTGAGAGAGAGAGAGAGAGAGAGTAGAAATTCCTTTTCCTCGTTGTAGAAAGGATCGTAGTATACCGAGGAATATAAATATACGTTCCCCCCCTTTTAGTATGCGTTTATAAAATGATTTTTAGAATATTTAACAAAATGATAAAGTAAAAAAGGTATACAATATATATATTTATTCATTTATTAAAAAACATTGCGGATTTGAGATATTTTTTCTTGCAAACCACCCTCTGGTACCAGTCCTCCACCCCTTACAATTCGTCAGTTATTATATGTTTTTGTTTTTACAAATTAATTTCAATTTGTTGATAATAATTAATAAACCATTTTTACCAACAAATATTTATTATAACAATACACGAAGAGAAACAACATGAGATATCTCGTAATACTAATCTCACGCTAACTCGCGTTAATATTACTTTTCGTATTCTTCTTAATCTTTTTCTTTTTCTTTCACTTCAAACTCTTCTTCCCCCCCACCCCAAAAGTTTCAACTTAAGGCTCTAAACCTTTTTTCTTTTTTTTTTTTTTCTTTCTTTTTTTCTTTCCTCTCCTTCCATATTTTCCCTTTTTATTTTACTTCATCCCGTTTAACTATAGTTTCGCCAAGTAAACAGAATCGAAAGACCAATGTTGTGAGACAGTAATGGTTAATCTCACCGTTTTCTATCTTTCTCTCTCTCTCTCTCTCTCTTTCTTTTTTACTCGTAGTAGAGTCTTCTTTTTCTTAAGAGTTTGAATCAGCTAAGTAGTATAGGTCAATGTACGCTCAGCCACGATACAACACACAGGGTATACTACTGTCTAGTGAAAAATGCACGAAAATCCGGGTAGACTTTATCTATATACGCTTAGCCAGCACAAAAGTACACATATATATGTGTGCATCTTGTCTGTATGTTTGTTTGTGTGTGTGTATGTATGTAAGTATGTTTTATACTATCCGCGACTCTTATATACATCCATGTATCCTTTTCTTTATCCGTAACTTTACGTCGAGACTTTCTATTCTGTGTAAGAAAAATAAAAAGAAGAAGAAGAAGAAGAAGAAGAAGGTTTTTGAATCATCCTAGTAATATGTTGTCTCTTTGTTTCCATTTCTTTCATTGTTTCTTTCTTTCTTTGGTCAAAATGTTCGAATAAAAAAATAAAGAATTATGTGCAAATAAAAAAAAGTATAATAAAATAATTCGAGATAATATATATATATATATATCATTGTAAATTAATAATATTAAGAAGTATGATACGATGATAATCAATCTGAACAATTATAAACATTTACAATTTTATATCTTATATTACTTTATCAAATTATAACTTTAAATATAAACATTATTAAATAATAAACAACAAAATGAAAGAAAAATATCAAACCTTACACACAACACACACATATATATATATACATATTAAACGAATTTAAATATTCTTTTTAAATATGACCCTTTTTTTAAATAAAGGACGAGTGACGAACAGAAAAAGAAAGAAAGAATGAAAGAGAAAATAAAAAAGAAAAAAAGATTAATCTCTCTTATCCAGACACACACTCACCATATATATATATATATATATATATTTTCATTTTTTATAAGAGCCAATAAGCATCGTTGGATTTACCACGTTACTCGACTTCAGGGCAGACTTAATCTTTCAAGCTGATTACACGCCTTGCGAGCGTGTAAATCCGTTATAGTTGTTGCACTGATGTACCTTTCCTCCTCCTCCCCCCGCCTTTTTTTTGGTCAAGCCCTACCCTTCTTTTCCCCACCCCCTTTCCTTCCTTCCTTCCTCTTCATCACTCTTTCTCTTTCTAATTCTTCCTCTTCTTCAGTAAGCCTACTTACGCAGACTAACGCAGCCAATCGTCGACTGTACTAATCCAGGAATGTTTTCCGGCTAGATCCATTATCGGCTTAAAACCAACTCACTTTATATCTATCTATCTATCTATCTCTTTCCCTATCTTTCTTTCTCTTTCTTTTTCTCATAGTACATTACATGGATCACGTTCGACAAAGTATATAACAAATTCTTCTCTTTCTATCTCTTTCTGTATCTAGATCATTCCTCCCCCTCCACAAATTTACCCTTCACGATTCTACCAATCGGCTTCTTCTTCTTCTACTACTATTACTACTACTATTATTCTATTCCAGCTCCCACCCTCCTCTCCCTACCTGTCCCTGTCAAACTCTCGTATTATTCTGTCGATAATATAT
>NW_014569614.1:690981-691436 GCF_001313835.1 Polistes canadensis
TTGTTGAGTGTGTAATATAGTAATAATCGTAACTAATATTTAATAATATTCGTTACGATGAATTTATTTCTGATTGAAATATTTGAATTCGTGTCAAATTATAATTATTATCAATGATATAGTATATAAAATATTAATCGTATTAATATATAAGTCTCAAAGGGAGTTATAGACGGTTAATAAATCTTATGAACAATTAATTTGAACTAGTTGTACGTTTCGTCCCTTACTTGGGACTTCATCAGTAACTTGATCATTAACAGTTCACGTGTCCATACATATAATCTTTTTTACAGAGTCATACATTTCAATAAAACTTAACATATTACAATACAATTTGATCCTAAAACACCTTATCTTATCACACGTAATCAAATACTGATTCTATCTAGACTAGTGTTTAATAATCTAGGTATCTTCAGTATTGAAAATATGGTGAATATTTTTTATGCTAA
>NW_014569614.1:692521-699183 GCF_001313835.1 Polistes canadensis
ATTTATAACTGTATTATTGTTTTTAGTTAATTATCAGAAAAACCAATAATAATAATAATAATAATAATAATAATAATAATGTTGAGCGTAGAATTTAAATATTAAAATAATAAATAAAAGCCGAAGGGTGTTAATTCAAAGATCAATTCGTAGTAAGAGTGTGTGTAACAACAACGTGTATAAATTGGAAATGAATGAATTATTATTATTATTAATACGAACTTACCTGATACAATATGTCGAGGGAAATTGGATAAATCATGTGTTCTACGATTACTCTTAATACTGTGTTCGGTCCACCTTGTGTTTCGGCTTGAGAGGATACTTGATTTTGTCCTGGTATCGCAACTTGATTTGTTGAATTCTGTAACACAAATAAAAAGAAACGAGATTCGTTAGTTAACTTATTTCATTCGTTTTTTTTTTCTTCCTCAAGAAGGATTAATAATAATAATAATAATATCGTGTCGGTGTCCGACGTCCTAATAAATTTAATAAATGAGATATAAGACAAATAAGTACGGAATGAAAAGAAAAAACAAAAAGTAAGATAAAAATACGTGCGTATCGTAAATAAAATCTTTGATAACACAAACAAAATTTTAATAATATCTTATAATAAAATTAACACAACAATATGAAAAAAAAATAATCCTATTAGAAGAATAATATCTAATTTATGTGATTTTTGAATTGTTCAAAATATAAAATACATTTATTATAATTAATTTGTTAAAAGAAAAATTTTCTATCACCAATATATATATATATATATATATATATATATTTATACAAACATTATTTTTATTATTATTTAAAATTAAATGTGAATAATATATATTCATTTAAAATACGTATATGTATATAATACATATATAATACATATATCTTTCCTTATGACTTTTGCATTTTTATTTATTATTCTTAAACTTAAAAAAAAAAGAAAAACTAAAGGATGTCGTTTTTATCAGCTGTCGCTGCTAAGAGTAAACCTGGCAAAGTAGACGAAAGACATTAGCATAAACTGCACGGACACGTTTTAGTAAAGAAAGCTTAAAAAGAAACTCGATGCTTCGAAATTTCAATGTAAATTAAAACGAATTTCATTCCTCTTTCTCTCTTCTCTTCTCTTCTCCTATCTCTCTTCATTTTCTTTTTTTTTTCTGGAATACGTAGTGTAAAATTTCTAACGATTTTTCATTTGAAAGAACAAAAGCAAATGAACGTTCGTATTAGTTTGAAAAAGAGAGAAAGGGAAAAAGTACGTTTGAGTGTGTGTGTGTGTGTGTGTGTGTGTGAGGGAAAGAGAAAATATATTTAATTATATATAGTGTGTTGAACATATAAGTATTAAGCCCAGATTCAATTATTTCTCTCTTTAATATCCTCTATAAATATCTATTTATAAAAAAAAGATAAAATAACAAAAAATAGTACAATTTTCTATTGAAATAATTATGTTTGTTTTTTTTTCTTTCTTTCTTACAAAAAAAAAAAGGTTTAGATATAATATATATTATAATAATTATATTTAGATTAATATATATTATAATAATTATGTTCGCGTAAAATCATGAAAATTACAAAAACCCGATCTGTCCCCGTATTATTTTAATTAAACATTATTTTCACACACAATCGTTAAAACCAAATATATTTTTCTTTAGAAAAAATATCATCAAAATTATAATCTTACGCCCGTTGGTTATGATTTATACAAAATATAATTAAAACTAATAAACATTACAATGATACGTTAAATGAAATGAAATGAAAAAAAAACAAAAGAAAAGAGAACAAAAGTTAAATATAAAAAAATCATATTTAAATTAAAATAGAGAAAACTTTACAGAGGGGAAGAAAAAAAAAGTGTTTATTAATAGACATTTTCAAATATATTTTTGATTCGAAACCGTAGAAAAATACCTTTATTTTTTTTTTTATATATGTAATATAATTAATCGAAAAAAACTGAGAACAAAGAGAGAAAAGGGAGAATCGAATGGTACAGGGAAAATTCGTAGAAAGGTTACTACTACCCTTTGAAATTATAGTCAAAAGAACTGGCATGAAATAATTTCGCGATCGAAAGAAATCGGCCCGGGGAGTTGTAGGTGGAAGGTGTGTGTTGTGTGTGTGTGGGTGGTTGGTTGGTTGGTTGGTTTGTATCGATAAAAGCTCGTAACAATGGCGGGAGGGGGAGGGGGAGGTGGAAGGGGGGCAGGTACACACCGTGATCATTTCATAAACGAGTAACACACAACGCCCCGGTTGTTCCCGATTGTTCATGCGAAAACTGGAAGGCGATTTCAAACTGAATTACCGAATGGCAACCACAGTTAGCTGTGGAATTTATGCGAGTAACTAACCCTCCCTCCCCCCCTCCCCTCCACCCGTCATCCCCCTTTTCTCTTCTCTTCTTCATTCCACAACCCCTTTCTCACCCTTTCACTATTTCTCATAATTCCTTTCTTCGTTCATAGTTATACACGTGTAACTGGTCAGTTTTATTCTATAAATATTTATTCGTATACATTTCCAGTTTAGGTTTGCGAATGTATATATATATATGTATGTATGTTCGTATTATGCACGTGTGCATAATAATTGTGTACATATGTATTTAAGTACAATAATACCTGGAAGGATGCACGTAACTATAAATTTGTATGCACGTGTGCATAATTGTATATGTATATGTGTACGTATATGATACGTGTGTGTAAGTATGTATTCAATTATAAATACGTTATGAATATATGGATAATTGTGTAAATATATGTGTATGTGTAGTAGTAGTGGTGTGTTTTAGTTTATACATTATACTTTACAAAAAGGGTCAGGAAGAACATTTAATGGTATTGTTTTGTCAGGCGTGGCAGCCAATTTGGCTTTCTGAATTTTTAATACTACAAACGAGCGGCAAACCATCGAGAGAGATCGAACGGAAGCTGTTGGACACGACCAAGCTCGATTAATATTGAAATTCAATCGGTCACTTCATCGGCCATTCCCTTCCTCTCTTCCTAATATATGTATATATATGTAAATATGTATGTTAATATGTATATGTATATATATGTATCGTCGATGAGCAGCGAATTGCAACGAACAGATTCGTGTCGTAATTTTAATGAAAATAATTTCAATCATCTTATTGATCGTGTTGATTTATTTATTTTTCTTCAATATCTATGGTTGAAATTTCTTTTCTTTTTTTTTTTTTTTTGTCATGGTATTATGTTTTACTTATTAACGTGTTTATTATTATTTTTTTTGTAGATCTAAATTAATCTTTATTTTTAATATTTACGTATTTTTGCGTAGTATATGCTTAATCTGTGTGTTAGATTAAAAAATTATTATAATTAAAAAGTAATGATTGTATACAAATTTATAATTATCGTCAATATATTATCTGTTTTTCTATCTCGCGTAAAACAAATTAATTATTTAATTAATTAATTAGCGGGACACAATCAATCGATATTGTTATTTTAAGATCATTGATAAATTGTTCAAAATCATTATTACACACACACACACACACATTGTATACGAATTTATTTTCATTTCCGTACGTGTATATTATTTTTACGACGTAATATCCAATTAGAGTTGTATCATATTGTTGTTTCTGTAAAAAAAAAAAAAAAAAAAAAGAAAAAAAGGAAAAAGAAAGGAAAGAAAAAAAATAAATTAACGGATCAATTTAACAATATCGTTAAAAAAATATTTGATTTTGTTACAAATTAATGAAACAATTTACCGATACCGTTATTCGAGTATGTGCATACATATATATATATATATACGAATCGTATTTTATTTCCATACAGATATATTTTACTTTTATTTTTTGTTTCATTTTTAAATGTAATATCCAATTAAAGACGTTTCCTTTTGTTTTGTTGTTATTATTATTAGAAAATTAACGAATTAATTAATCAATATCGTTAAAAAGAAAATAATTATCTCTCGTGGTTCGAAGCTTATTGATTATCGGATACTTGTAATATTTTTTGGTGGAAAGAGACGAGAATATATATTTATGTCGACGAAGTAAATGAAATAAATTGAAAGGAAGTTTCGTCTCGGGTTATTTCACCATATAAATGCAACCCCCCTTTACGTCGCGCGATAAAAGATTATTTACAACGGATACATCGTAGCTTAAGAGAAGACACTTATCTCTCTCTCTCTCTCCCTCTCTATTTTTATTTTTATTTTTTTCTGCTCAACTAAAAAAGAACGATTCGAAGGATTTGTATCTTACGAGAATCGAGTAATACGATTAAATCGAAAAATGAAACCAAATTTCTTCATTATGGTAAATTTATATACGAAAGAGATATATCTTTTATATCATTCTTTGTTTTTTCTTTTTTTTTTTTTTTTACTAGTTGCGATAAATGAAATAGAAAAAAGAAAAGGAAACAGAAAAACCACGAACATTCCTAGATATATTATCATTGGACGATGCGGTGGTTGGTTACTTGAAATAGTTAATTAAAATAAATGATAAAAAATATATTAATACAAAGAGTGGGGTTATTTAATGAAATAAATACACGGGGCACCTGTTGGAGTTGATACGTTTTGAATTTTAACAAAAGAAAACTTTTATATATACATTATTTTCTTTTTGTTAAATAAAAGTTAGTTTTATCGAAACAAATATGAATTTCTATATCATTTAAAACTTTTCACAATTCAAATCACGTGTAGAAATAAACAATTGTTAACTAAAAATTACGATTATTATTTCATTTATTTCATTATTTTAATTAAGAACGAAAGATAAAGAGAGAGAGAGAGATGTATAAAAAATTTATATATTTATAAGAGAGAACAAGAGAAAAAGGATATCAAAATTCTTCTATAAATGTGAGAAAAAAGAAAATACATATATACGAAATTTATATATATTTGAGGTGAGAGAAAGATAGAGATAGAGAGAAAGAGAAAGAGAGAGAAGAATACAAGATTAACTTTGCACGATTTACAAGTCTCTTTTTTCAAGTCTCGAATCCCAACGTAGTTTCTCTCTCTCTCTTTCTCTCATTCGTTCTATCTTTTTCCAAATCACTCACTCATTCGTTTTTTCTCACGATCGAACATCAAGAAGCGACGATTTAATTTCCTGAATCCTGCCGGAATCAGGACGAAAGTTAATGCGCGTTAATTAATCGGTGAAACGCGACGAGCCAGATCATTGGCGCCTTTCTTTCTCTTTACTATCTCTTTCCTTCTTTTTTCCTTTCATACAGAAAAAGAGAATGAATGAGTGAGAGTGTGAGAGAGAGAGAGAAACGAAATTTTTCCTATCTCGTTTAAGTCAAAGATTAATTTCGAAAGTTGAAAAGGTGCTTATACGATCCGATCTTTTGACTCCCCCACTTCAACCATCCCACCCCCACCCCCACACCCACCACCACCTACCCCAACCTCTACCACCCTTTTTCGTACTCCACAATTCCCACCAGTTCCCCTATTTCTTTTTCTTTTCCTTTTCCCTTTTTGATCCCTTCACGACTCCTCATCTTCCTTCTTCTCCTCCTCTACCACTACCACCACCCACCCACCCAATCCATCTACCAACCCTCTCTTGCGATCTACTCTCTACTTTTTTTTCCCTTCACCCTGGACGGATTTTTCTCTTAGCAATTAGCACGCAATAAATTCTCTTACGCGTGTGAGTGCTATAAATTCTTCGTGGTTGGTTGGTTGGTGCACCCTCCACTTCACCCCGTTCATCTTTTCTTCTATCGTAAAGGGAAGAAAATGTACAGAAAAAGTCTAAGAGGGATGTAGATGTAGAAGAAGAAGAAGAAGAAGAAGAATAAGAAACGAAAAGTTACGAAAAATTTTCTCTCTTCCTATATATATATATGTGTGTGTGTGTGAAAAAAAGAAAGATAAAAAATAAAATAAGAAAAAGAGCATTGGGGGAGAGGATTGGTTCTCGTTCTTCGTCAATTTCTTTTTGTTCAAGCCATTCGTTTTCTTTCCTTTTTTTTCTTCTTTTTCCTTTCCTTTCCTTTCCTTTCCTTTTCCAGGGGATGCCAGACGGCGAAGAAAATCGAAAGATTCTTCGAGTTCTTTTTTTTTGGTCACGGCCAAAGAATACGAATCGTTTTCAACATAGAAAATATACCATCTAACCCCAATTTCAGTTCCCACTCGATTCTCAACCTCACACACACAGGCTCGACTAATACAACCACCACCACCATGCAGTCTTCTCCTTCCCTCCCCCCTTCACCCGATTCTTCCTATTTCTGCTAACCTAAACCCATTTTCTGTAGCCAAGTACACCCAGAGATGCTCGTTTCTTGTTCATTCCCTTTTCGTGTTATCTATTATGTATAGAACATTCCTCAGGAATTGTGGTATAAAAGAAAGAGACAGAAAAAGATGGATAAGAGAAATAGAGTAATAAACGAGAAGAATTTTTCCTCTCAGTTGTGTGTATGTGTGTGTGTGTATATATATATATATATATATGTTGGGGATTGAAATTTTACGCTCGAAATAATTGTGCCGTTTGTTTAAATTATATAAAACGACGGTATAATAAAGTTCAACCGCAACAACAAACACCCTGCGAGAGAAGAAATAGTTTTGTCTCGGGTGACAAAATTTTCGATGATTTTTTTTTT
>NW_014569614.1:700233-702019 GCF_001313835.1 Polistes canadensis
GTTTCTTATAGCGCTGTTTCCATACAACGCGGTAGCCGGTTTCCATACAACGCGCTACGAATTAGCTTGGTTTGTACGGTTAAATCCCAATTTCTTATAASRYGGTTTCYATATAABGCGGAACGCACTTACAGCGTTATAGGAGGTTTGACTGTATATATATATATATTTCGAAGAATATAGTTAGTTAGTTAGTTAGTTAATTCTCGTCTCTTATCGATGTTCTTAATTTTGCATAAAAGAAATATTTTACAACATAATCGAGAATTATATATTAAATAGCGAATTTTGTAACGAATAGAAAAGTTGAAAGTTAGTTTATAAATTACGTTGCAATTTTTATTTCGCTGTACTTTCGGTATTCTTTTTTCTCTTTTTTTCAAAAGAGAGGAAATTCGGTAAAAAAAAAATAAAAAATGTTGAAAATGTAACATCAACGGTGTTTATTCAAATCATTAAATAAATGTTTACGAAATGACTTACTAGCATAAATTTTGCCGACCCAATTCGATATAGAGTAATTATTTGTCTAGTTTATTTCAATGTAAACATTTAATTTTAACTTTTTAATTGACTCATTCGTATTCCATACTTTATTCTTCCTTAAATATATTTTACTGAAAAGAAAAAAAAAAAAAAATAAAGAACAATATTTTATATATATATAATTTGTAATATTATTCTCTGATGAAAATGGGAATATTAAAAAAAAAAAAAAAGAAATAATAATTGAAAATATCAATATAAATCTAAAAAAAAAAAAAAAAAAAAAAGAAAATGCGACACAATTTTATTATACATCGATATAATTCAACATACAACCAAAAAAAACATAAGAGTTCAATTTTTACTTCCAACGTAGAAATCTCGAAAAAGGGGGATGATACGTTTCATTCAATTCGTATCGAAATAAATTCTTTTAGAAAATCCTCGAATAAAAAAACGTAAAAACTATTAAACGAAGAGAGAGAAAGAAAAAGAGAGATAAAGAGAGAAAGAATGAAAGAAAGGGACAGACAGATAGAATAATATAATCCATTTCCACGAGAAAGTTTAACCAAAGAATTTTCTCTCAAAGAATGAACTTTAAAGATAAAGAGAGAAAATAGAGAAAAGAAACGATTCAAAGTTGTGTTCCTTCCTTCCTTCCTTACGCACTTTCCTTACGCGAATATAGTTGGAAAGGAAAAGATTGGCATATATAGCCAAGTGTAAGCTTGCAAGCTAGCTAGGTAGGTAGGTAGGTAAGTAGGTAGGTAGGTAGCTTGCAAGCTCTAACACTGAGATCATTACTTCGACTATGCAGCACTTGCTAGCAACGCTTTCAAGGGAGTGAAATAACTACTCTAAAGGGTACTTTCTATCCCCCTTTTGATAGCTCGCCCTGAAACTAACGGTGAGTGCCTGGACTGAGAACATTACCATAACCTACCATTACTCGTTGCCACCGATGCTCATGTTAATACCTTTTCTCACTATCTTTCTCTCTCTCTCTCTTTCTCTCTTTCTCTTTCTCATACATACATATACATACACATACTACGTTTATTTCTATATACTCTATCTTTGTTTTTTTCTCATATACATACACATACATACACATACTACACGTTTATTACTGTATATACTTTATCTTTGTTTCTGTTTCTTTTTTTTTTCTTTTTCTTTTTCTTTCTGTCTATCTTTTTTTTTTTTTGTTCTTTTCCCCTCCAACGAGCTTGCGTCAACAACACCTGGATAAAGATTTCGCGAAACCGAGATAATATTGTTAAGTATCTATAAACCT
>NW_014569614.1:702919-704497 GCF_001313835.1 Polistes canadensis
GAACTATCCGATTTATTATTCGTAAAAAGAACGAGGCTATATATTTTCATCTAAATATCGTATATAATTACTTGTCAGAAATAATAAAAAATTATAAAACGAAATAAATAGATGGATAGATAAAAAGAGAGAAATAGAAAGAGAGAGAGGAAGAGAATCAGGGAAAATACAACAGGAGGATGATCGAGATAACGACGTGGTATATCGAATACACAAATTACTTTTCCAATAGCAATATTTCTTTATATAGCCGAGTATGCTTGATTTACATTCTGTCTACGTAAGAGATTGATTTGCAGATAGGAAAGAAAATCTAAGAGAGGGGGAAAGAAAGAAAGAGAGAGAGAGAGAGGGAGAGGGAGGGAGATAGAAACAAAGGTAAGACAGAAAGTAAGTAAGAAAGAAAGAAAGATAGGTAAGATAAATAGAAAGAGAATAAGAGAGAAAGAGAGATAGAAGAAGTAACAGAGAATAGAAAGAATTAAACGTGAAAAAGTATGAAATAAAAAAAATGATGCAGTGAAACAAAAGTCAAATAAAATAAAACGAAAAGCAAGAGAGAGAGAGAGAGAAAAATAGAAAACATATAGAAAAATTTAAGATAGAAAAATGGAAAGGTATCGTGGACAAATTGTACAAAAAATGAAGAAAATGAGAAAGAATATCTTCTAACAACTCTCGTCGTCATTCTCTCCTTTATTTTTCTTTTTCTTTTTTCTGGAAAACGATCGGTATTAAGAAATTTAACTTAGAACGAGATTAATCAGCTCAATTGGGGGTGGCAGGGGGGTTGGTTAGTATGAAATTAGAATGGGGAACGAAATCAAAGAGAAAAATGAATAAATCTTCGTCTGATTTGTTGTTTCTCTTTCTCTCTCTCTCTTTCTATCTTTTCTTTATCACTTGTCGGGGGGGAATAAAAAATAAAAATAAAAAAGTCAAATACAAAAAGGAAAAATCTTAAACGAATTTACTACTACTACTACTACAACGAATCATAAGCCATGGAAATTTTTAACCACGAGAAATGTTATTCTCCTCTCTCAAGGGAGAGGGGGTGAATAAGTGCTCAATTTTAAATGTGTAGAGTAGAGAGGGGGTTGTAGTGGTGGGGGGATGTAACTAGTTACCCTTCTTCTTCTTCGTCTTCTTCTTGGATTTGAAACGTTCCATCAGAAAACATTTAAATATATAACGTTTCAGTGGCTGTCACGTCATTTGAAGATTCTTTTCAAACATAAATGACACAACTGTAACAATGAAATAATAAGAGTGAAGAACGGAAATAGGTATGGGGAGTGTGGGTGGGGTGGGGGAAGGGAAGGGAGAGGGAAGAAACGTCGTACAATAAAGAAAGTAAGGGGATAATAAATAACGATGGTGGTGGGGCCGACGAGTTATTCATTTTCGCGATAAAGATTTTGTTGTTGAACAACAACAACAAAAAAAAAAAAGAAAGAAAGAAAAAAAAATTGTGGAGATAAAAAATAAGATGGAGGAAATGTATTATTATTATAATGCGATTAAGATTAATTATCTTCTCTCTTCGTTTTTTTCTTTTCTTTTTTTTTTTTTTTT
>NW_014569614.1:705557-708195 GCF_001313835.1 Polistes canadensis
TTAATAAAAATAATTTATAATTTATCTTGTCTTTTGTATTTTTTGGTCTCCATATAACGCGGTACGAATGATGTGATTTGTACTAAAATCTGTGTTTCTTATAGCGCTGTTTCCATACAACGCGGTAGCCGGTTTCCATACAACGCGCTACAAATTAGCTTGGTTTGTACGGTTAAATCCCAATTTCTTATAACACGGTTTCCATATAACGCGGAACGCACTTCACTATCATTTGTATACGTAAAAATTCGACGCAAAAAAAATAATTCATTAATGATAAGGGTTCATAGGGAACTTGGACATAAAAAGAAGTAGAACTTAATTTAACTAAGTTGGACGTTTCGTCCCTTTATTGGGACTTCTTCAGCAACTTAATCTTTAAAATTCAGCGTCTTTTTTCTTTAATTCGACATACATTTTTCTTTTTGTTAATATTCCAAACACAACACATCTAAAATTCGTTAATTCGATCGTTATTATTCAAAGTCCTCAACAATTCATTAATAATTGAAATTTTGTTCGAATATTTCGAATCGAATTGATGTTAGTGAGTGTAGAATGTAGTCAAAATAAAAAGAAATTTTCTCCCCCTCCAACCCTCCGAACAACCCCTCTCCTTTATAAATTATCATCTCTTTTATTTGTTCTTCGAGAATGGCAAGAATTAATCAGACGATTCTATACGAGGGATAAGAAAAATTCGAAAGGAAGGAATTAAAAATGAAAAAGCGTGCTGCTCAGGTTAACAAAGATTTGTTCGTTGAAAAAAGAAAAAGAAGAAGAAGAGACGAAGGTGGGGGAGGGGGGAGTGGGTGGGATACAAATACGAATAAAAAAAAAAAGAAAAAGAACATAGAGAAAGGTAGTAACAGTGAAAATGCTCGAGGGATAAAAATGGGGGGGGGGGTTGGTTGGTGGGGAGAAGGTTGAAGGTAGGAAAAAGGGAGGAAAAGAAGTTAAGGGTAGAGATCGTACGAGTAGAAAATGGCGGAATGAAAGTGGCGTACGTGTGTATGTGTTTTTTTCACCCTCCCACGTAGGTTCGTTTACAGGCATCGTAAAAAATTTTATGAATGATTTAACTGACTGCATACACTCCCCTTCCACCACTTCCACCCCCCTTACATCCCAGTATATGCTACTTCTTATCCCTTTCCTCTTCCTCTTCTTCCTCTTCTTCTTCTTCTTCTTCTTCTTCTTCTTCTAGTTTCTCATATGATTCCTCGTAGTAACTTTATCTCCCTGTCTCATTCTCATGGAAGAAATTATTCAAATATCAGAAGAGAACTTTCTATCGACGTTTCCGAGATCTCGTAAATTCGAATTAGTCGGAGATGAGAGGAAATATGATTAAAATTAATTGATATATATATATATATTATCCGATCGATTTCAATCGTTAAACGAAGACATTTTAAACGTAATTTGAATCATTCTAGATTCTTTTGGATAACACATTAATAATATATTTAAATCGATTAAACGAAGAAAAAAAAGTCTATAGAAAAATAAATGAAACATATTTTAAGAAACGAATGAAAAAATAAAGACTCGTCGTTTAAATTTATAATTAAATGGTCTAACAAGATTTATTGTTTTTTTATTCGATATAAAAATAATAATGGAAATGTCGTGACGGAAGAAAGAAAGGTAACATTTTGTTTCCGATAAAGTTATTATTATAAAAGTTGATTTTCTTTTTTGTGATTCGAATTTAATTACGTTAACAAAATATATATTTCATTATATAACTTACGATAATAAATTTGTCGCGTTTATTTTCTTAATTTATTTTTATGTAAAAAAAAAAAACGTTCGTTCATTTGCATAACGAAGAAACGAGTTCATTCGAATAATTGTTTATTTTTTGCTTTTAATTATTCGATTATGAATTAACGATATTTCATTATATAACTTACGATACTAAATTTGTCGCGTTTATTTTCTTAATTTATTTTTATGTAAAAAAAAACGTTCGTTCATTTGCATAACGAAGAAACGGAGTTCATTCGAATAATTATTTATTTTTTGCTTTTAATTATTCGATTATGAATTAACGAAAATCACGGGATTTTGGAATTTGATTAAAAATTTGTTCGTGTATGTAATAATGTCATTATAAATATAACAACAATCTTTTTTTAAGTATTATGTCTTCTTAATCTACTTGTAAACTTATTTCCTTTTTTTTTCTTTTTCATCTTTTTTTTTTGGCTTCATTCGCGAAGAATAATAAAGTAAAGATAATGTGAATGAGAGTGAGAGTGTGATAGTAAGAGATAAAGATAGATAGATAGAAAGAGAACGTTCATCATTGGACAACATTACAAGTGGGGATTCGAGTCCCGTCAAAATGATGGAGTGGCATACAGGGTCATAGTAACTCTCTTAGTTCAGTCAGTATGTATAGTCAGTATAGTCAGTATAATCAGTCTTCCATTCTGTCTCAATCTCTCTCTCTCTCTCTCTTTTCTTTCTTTACATATACCTTGTGTTCTATCTCGCTCTTTCGAACTTTTTGACGTAAAACCACTAAGTTTGTTTTTCAAGTAGCATCGTTTATATGCCAACGATAGAAAATAGAAAAGAAAATGTGTGTGATGGTGTTTAGAAAAAAAAGAAAAAAAAAAAAAAAAAA
>NW_014569614.1:709260-711162 GCF_001313835.1 Polistes canadensis
ACTCTTTATGTTGTATAAAATATATATATAATTTAATATGAAGTAATTAAAAATATATAATATATATTCTCTTTATATATATTTATTAAATTATAAATATTTTTATTTGTCTCTTTCTATCTCTTTTTACATATATATATGTTTGTCTCTTTCTATCTCTTTATATTTTACTATTTCACTATGTTTTTCTTATTCTCTCAGTTTGAACCCTTCCCTCTGAACGTAACCACCCCACTTCAACCACCCCACCACCACTTTCTTCGCTCGATGGTTATATGGACAAGATGGCGTAATATTTTTAATGGAGGGTGTCTTGGGTGATCTACGACACGCTGCATTGTTTCACCGACGACACATTGTTTTCTTCATCCTATCTCGACACTATGTTCTTCTTCTTCTTCTTCTTCTTATTTTTTATTCTTATACTTCCTTTTACCTTTTTTGTTTCTTTTTTTTTTCTTGTATCTTACTACAACGTCCAACATAGTTTTCTCTTTATCTCTCTTTCTTCCTTCTACCTTTTTCTCATTTTTTTTTGTTCCTTTTCCTTTTTCTCTTACTCTTACTCTTCAACCCTTCTTTCGTCACTTCTTCTTCTTCTTTTTTTTTTTTTGGTCTTACAGGATCCAACCCTCATCTTTTTATCCTCCCCCCTCTCTCTCTCTCTCTCTGTCTCTATCTTTTTAACTTGTTCTTTTTAAAAATATTTTTTCTTCAACCCTTCTATCTCTTCTTCTTCTTCTTCTTATTCTTTTTGCTTTTTTCTTTTTAATGTGTAATTTTTTTTTGTCTCCCTCTCTCTCATTTTATCTTCAATTCTTCTTTCACTTCGTCTTCGTCTTCATCTTCGTCTTCTTCATATTCTTTTTTTTTTTTTAATCTTTTTTGGGGTGCTTTTACTTCGCTTAAGGCCATACTACAAACTCGAAGACGTTTTCTTGAGAGGAAGTATGCGCTGCACCGTTTATCAGCGTAAAAGTTTAATACAAGGGTGATATTCATCCAGTTTGCCTTTCTTTTCTTTTTCTTTTTCTTTTTCCTTCGACTCGTCTCTACACGTTACTATAGTATTATACTATCTACTAATATTTAAAAAAAAAAAAAAAAAAAAAAAAATATAATTGTCTTCTATTATCCATTGAAAACAAAGGGAAAAAGAAACAAACAAAATTACTTTCCGAACAATCGAATACGTTTCTATGTAAAAAAAAAAGAATCCTTGAAAAAGTTAAAATGATTGTTTAAAAATTGACAATATAAAAATTGACATATAAAAAAATTAATAAATGTATGTACTTCTTATACGTATGCATAAATACCATACACTCATACTTGCATATACATATATTACATATATATATTTCTATAGAAAAATTTAGGTGATGCTTATTCGAAGACAACTTTCCAAAAATTTTCCATTCGTTTAATCGTAGTATCTACGAAAAAAAACGAGAAGAAAAAAAGAGAGAGAGAGAGAGAGAGAGAAACGTACACATGTCAGCCCATTCAAACGTTTCCCTTTTGCAATAACTTTTCTATGCATGTGGCCACTCGTAAAAAAGGACTAACGAGTACGTTGAGTTTTAGCCTTTTTCACCCTTCTACCTGGAACTCCTACCCCCTACCCCCTACCACCCCTAACCAACCGACCCAACCTCTTCTCTTTCTAAACTCGCCATTGCTTGACGAGCGTGTTCGTGCACACGAATGTGTCTTTAATGTGAAAAGAGAAAAAACGAAAACAAAAAAGATAGAGAGAGAGAGAGAGAGAGATAGAGATAACAGTTTTATTTGTATAATTAGTAATGAAAGAATTACGAACGAAGTTGATGCAAAAAAACGAATTTATAATACGATTAATTAATTATATTTTCAAACGTAATATAATATATTCTGAGTTAA
>NW_014569614.1:711537-715751 GCF_001313835.1 Polistes canadensis
TCTCTCTCTCTCTCTCTCTCTCTCTCTCTCTCTCTCTCTCTCATATATATATTTCTTTTTAAAAATTTGATAGAGCATTTTTTGATTAGTACAAAATCCAAGAGATCCTTACCCTTTGTCCTCCCCCCACTGTACGACACTAACGGTCTCGTAGAAAAGCAAGAAGAAAAAAATAAACAAAACGGTGGAGGGGGGAGGGCAAAAAAAAACCATATAAATAAAAGAAAAGAAAAGAAGAGGAAAGTAAAGTAAAAGTAAAGAAAAGAGCTGCTTTATAATCTGGGATTTCGCGAAAGAAAAGTATAAGAAGAAAGTCTGTAGTAACTACGCGCGGCAAATATGAAGAAAAGATGATGGAAAATAAAAAAAAGAAAAGAAAAGAAAAGAAAAGAAAAAGTGTGAGGAAAGATTTTAAAGTAAAAAATAAAATAAAAACAGACATAAAGAAAGAGAGAGAGAGAGAGAGAGAGTAAATGGTGAAAAGATAAGAAAAGGTAAAACTGGGATAGTTTCTTGTGTGCTGCTTCTATATACATATTAATTATTAAGTACACAAAAAGAAAGAGAAAGAGAGAGTAAAAAAAGAAGAAGAACAAGGTAGAAGAACAATAGCCGAATTATAGTACACTTCCTGAATTTATATGGACGTTTATATATGCAAGCAGCCATTTTAGAAAAGCTAGCTTGGCGCTCATCTTCTTCTCTTGTAGCAAAAGCTCCTGTGCTTGCTGCTCTTTCGTGATACTAAACGAAGAGAAAAAGTCTAGCATGATTTTTCTTTCCTTTTTCTTCCCCTCCGTTTTTTTTTTTTTTTTCTTTTCACCTTCCACTACGATGACGTCGTTTACTATGAATACGCGTTGGGTTGTTGTGTTGAGTTGCGTTTGCTTGTTGCATGTTGGCTACGATATTTACTATACCTCGTTACATCATCTTACTTTAACTTTTTCTTTTTCTTTTTCTTTTTTTTTTTTTTTACGACACGATAACTGGTTACGTTAAAAAAAAACATTTCATTTTCCTTCTTTTATAATATAAGTCTCGTACGATTAAGTTAACGAGAATAAATAAGAATTTGATGCGTGCAACTAAAATCTTAAAATATATGTGTATATATATATATATATGTATGTAATAGAAGAATAAATTTCTACGCGTAGAAAATAAATATTTGAAATAATTTTGCGATACAACGAGAATTATGTGAATCGATCTT
This sequence comes from Polistes canadensis, assembly GCF_001313835.1. NCBI lineage: Eukaryota > Metazoa > Arthropoda > Insecta > Hymenoptera > Vespidae > Polistes > Polistes canadensis. The sequence goes on from NW_014569614.1 coordinate 712,754, forward strand.
TTATTTTCTTCTTTTTTTTTTTTTCTTGTTTCTAAATAAGATGTTTACAAAAAAAGAGAACAATAAAATATAATCGAAATAAAATGTATCTCATCAAAGATGATAAATATTAATTTGTTAAAAAAGAAACAAAAAAACAAAAACAACAAAACGAATAAAATAATATGTAAAATATCTTTTTTAAAATTATACACATACGAAATTTGATTCAATCATTTTGATTTTTCTGAGACGATATAGAAACTATACTTTTTTACACAACTCAGAAGTAATAGTAATATTAGTAGTAATAGTAGTAGAAGAAGAAGAAGAAGAACAAGAAGAAGAATAAGTAATATCGGTAAAGTTGCAAAGGGGGTGGTGAATGGTGTTGGTGGTGGTGGTATGGGGAGTCAACTTTAACGATACGCACACGACTAGGGTAATATGTCGGTTAAGTAAAAGGTGCACGCTTTCGTTTAATAAAGACGACAACAAGTAGAGTAATAGTAGTAGTAGTGGTGGTGGTGGTTGTAGTGTACGATGATGGTATTAGTGTGCGCACAGAGCATTGTTTAGTAATTAATTTAGAACGGAGCTTACCGTGCTTTGCAAGCTCTATCGACCCCATTCCCCCACTTCCCATAGACCACGATCCCCACCACCATACCTACCAACCACGAATTGGTACACCTTTTATCTGACTACACACGCTCAATTAGAATTTTCTTTTTCTCTTTTTTTGTCTCTCTCTCTCTCTTTCTCTCTCACTCATTGTTTCTTTCTTTCTTTCTTTCTCTTTGATTCGTCATTCGCGTAAAACTATTTTTTTTTCTTTCTCTCTTCTCTTCTCTTTTTCGAATGCTTGTTCTAAAGAACCGTAAAAAAGTTTTGTGAGGAGGGGAGGGGGGAGGGAGGTTGGGAAGAGGAAACCCATACAATGAATTTTATAAAAGAATTTAAAGTAATTTTTTTTTATCTTCGAATACGCGTTTTCCCCGTTAAATAGATTTAATGTAAACTATTGTTCATTACGGTATTGGAAAAAGAAAGAAAAAAAGAAAAAGAATAATTAAACAATTGTTATCATTTAAATACAAAAATTTTTTAATTAATTTGATTATAATTACTTTTGTCCTTAGAAAATGTATACGAAAATTTTTTAATATCTTTATAAGTATAAGTATAATAATAATAATAATAATAATAATAATAATAATTTTAACTCTAACGCGTATATAATTTTACAAAAATTCTAATATAAATATCAAATCTAATTGTGTGCTAGTTAAAAACACAAAATACAATAATATATTTTTGATTATAATAGAAAACGCGTCTCTAGGAATTGTATTTCTCTCTCTCTCTGAAAAATACAAAAAAAAATACAAAGAATAAAAAGAAAAATTATTAGAAAATAGTAATGCATCGGATAAGTCAAACGAAAGATACCGAATTTTCTCGAGTTTTATTCACACACACACACACACATATACTCATATATATAAAAAAGAAAAACCGTTTTACACTTACACATATACCATCAAATTGTATATATACAATCACATTCGTATCTTAACATATATATATATATATATACATAAAACTGGAAGAACATCTAAAAGTAACAGCTTGTACCTTGCACACGTACCAATACTAAGAAAATGTGTCAGTGTGAGAAGAGAGAGGCTTTCACGGCGATTGCTTTTTCGGCGTCGTTTGTCAGTCGCGATGCGAGCAGGGTGAAAAATCATTTGACCGTGGTGAATTCGTACCGAGGAAGAAGCTTTTTCTCTTATACCATCCCCCTTTCAGAATCTTTTGAAGAACCAACACCCACACCCTTCTTCTTATTCTTCTTCTTCTTCTTCCCTTTTCATTCTACTATATTTCCTACCCTTTTCCTCACCCCTTAAACCCCATAAACTTCCTCCCACCCACTCCCCATCTAACCCTTCTTCTTCTTCTTTACACGTAGAATAAACGAGAAGGAAAATATTTCAAATTCTTTGGCTGATTCGTACAAGTTGACACTACGTATTTCGAAACGTGAACTATGAAAAATCACTCATCCGTGTATACACAAATATATATATATATTTATTTTATTTGTATATACACACGTATAGGGGTATAAAATCTTTTATCTTTATTCGATCATCGAAAATATATCAAAATATACGTTTGGCAATTTTTTGTGTGGCGGTACGAAATAAAATTGAGATAAATGAGAAAATGGAAAGAGTTTATACATATGTGTGTGTCTGCGTATACATATATATATATATATATATGTCCACGTATGTGTATGTGTATGAGAGTGAGAGACGAATATGTTGGTTGGAAAGAAATGGGCACATATGTATCAGGAACGTGAAAAGAATCTATTTGATGAAATATTCCACCCATGGGGGATAGGGGATCAGGGGTATGGGGGAAAAGGGGCCCAAGGAAAATCTTTGAATTTAAGACTCGATTTAAGATAGCTTCTCCTCTTCCGGCCATTAAGCAAGGAAGCTTTGCTAGATTATTTACGTCTTATGAGAGAGATAGATATAAAGAAAGAGATAGAGAGAGAGAGAGAGAGATAGAGAGTATATGTATAAGGATAGAAAGAGAGAATATTCCCTAAGGAATCGGTGTCCGTTTCAAGGAAGTTGTAGAACCACACGAGGGAAGTATAGTTCGGTAACTCTCGAGACTTGTCGGAGAAACTGACAATGTCTCAAGGAAATTTGAAACTTTAACATCTATCTAAAAGCTTCTTAATGATAATGATGATCATGGAGGGGAAGGGGAAGGGGGTAATGATAATAATGATCTCGCGATGATGGTTGTTTACGTTACAAAAAAAAGGGGGATCGTATTATTTAAAAATGAATTATTTTATACTGTTATATTATGTTTTTGAAATTATTGACTTCATTTGTTAGGAAATTTGTTTAATTTTAATACGTTTAATTATTGTTATATATATGTATGTGTGCATATAAATTATTTTGTATTCAAAAAAAAAAAA
>NW_014569614.1:717226-719981 GCF_001313835.1 Polistes canadensis
AATTATATAAAAATCTAATAATAATATTATATAATTTAAAAAAAAAAATATATATATATATAAGAGCGATATATTAGAAAAAGTAAATATAATGTTAATGGTGGTACTTACTTTTGATGCGTGTCCCTCATCATTTGTAGGGCTACTGACCGCATTGTTGCTGTGTGCCTGATCCGTTTTTAATTCACGATGATTGCTGAATTGAACATAAACTGCTCTGCCCCTAAGTTGTGCTATGCACGAGGCATAATACGTAACCATTGTGGCAGCAGCATTCTCGTCGGTCATTTCGAGGAATGCCTGTAATCAAAAATAATGCAACACAACGATTCAATATTTAATTATTTATTTAAATACAATTTTTAAGAGAGATTAACACACATGTCAATTATTATTATTATATATTTATATATATTTTTCGTATAAGTATAAAATTTCTGTTAATGGAAGAAAAAAAACATTGTTCTAAGTCTCGAATCAAAAATTGTCCTCACAATTAAACCAAAAAAGTATGATCATATACTACCCCCCCACTCTCCTCTTTTTGTCAGAGATTGCATTGATCAATCACGTTTATGTTTAAAATGTTTTAACATGATACACGAGATTTGTATTAAATGCAAAATTTCATAAATATTCATATTATATTTTGTATGTTCTAATAAAATATGTTAATATGTTTAACGATGCACAGAGATTATTCTTTTAATTAATTTTCATTGAATTGTTGCAATTATTAAGTTGTTCAAGAAGCACTCCTATCACCAATGAATATAATCAACACATGTTAATTAATAATTTTAAGTTTTTGAAAAATCTTTTTCCCTATGAAAAAAGATTCAATAATAATCATCGAAATAATCTAAATCAATTAATTAATGCATTATCCATGCTACATTATTTTTTTAATCCGCATCTCAAAGAATTTGAAATTCTTATTCTGTAATAAATCAATTGATCGGTTATATCCTATATTAATATTTGTTAACAGTTAGACTGTCGAATAATAACTGACATAATAATAATTCACAATTCATGGAATAAATAAATCACAAGAGTGAAGAAGTCGTCGTTTATGATTTTTTAAAAACATAGGACACGAGAAAATAATAACAATATTTATTAACATAACAAAATAAATTTGTTATAGGATATAAACGGTATATAACTATATAAACTTCAGAGAAATATTTCAAAAATAAACACAACGAATTAGTTGACTTACACTCTTATTATACACCGTTATCATAATAAACTGTCCATATATATTTTATTATCTCATTATTATTATTATTATTATATACAAGTAATATACGTATAAATATATATATATGTATATATGTATGTAAAATAGTCCCAATGGGATATTCAGTTACCCTTAGAATCGAAAAAAAGCTTGCCAGTGTACTTTGTATCCAAAGAGAAAGAGGAGAAACAGTACAAGGAGAAAAGGTTGGGAAAAAGGGTGGGGATTTTAAGGGATGGTAGAAAGAGAAAGAGAGACAGAGAGAGAGAGAGATTGAAGGTCTGACCGACGTTAATGGATTTATACGTAACATGACGCTAATTTGGGCACGGCTTTTAGTCTAATTTACGTTCGCTTCGACTGAAAACATCGTAAATAAAACCATCGATGGAAAAATAACGAATGTGATTACACTCTGATTACTACTTCTCTCTATCTCTCTTTTTCTTTTATACTCTTCTTTTTAATTCTCGTTCTTTTTTCTTTTATCTTTTTTTTTGTTTTTCTTTTCTATTATTTACATATCGAATGATAAAATTTTTAAACGGAAATACGAGAAATATTAATTTAAACTCTCTCGAAAATACTCTCGTCGCGTTACTTTATTTTCCTTGGATATTTATTAATGTACTATATCGTCTATGTAAATGCACACGCGCGTGCGTGCGTGTAAATATTATATGCGTGTATGCATGCACGCGTGCGTGCGTAGGCGGGTGGTTTGTATTTCAGAGTAAAGCTAATAACACATTTTTAGTATTTTGTATTTCGATGTTTTACATTTTCACATATACGTTGTTTTATTATTATTATTATTATTATTATTATTATTATTATTATTATTATTATTACTATTTCGTATTTTTTTTAACTTTATCTTTCTTTCTCTATCTCTCTCTCTCTCTTTCTCTCCATTTGACTGCAATCGAACGGAAACAGAAACGACGAAGGTAACGTAAACTAGTGGGCGGATGGATGGAAGAGGAGGGTGAGGGGAGGGGAGGGGGTGGCAGGGCGTAGTTTAGGAAGGGACAAAACCGGAAGTCACTAAAACGTAACTCGAGTCACGTCTCGAAGCTTATCTATCCGTTTCGTTACAACCAAACCCCTCCCCCTTCCCCACCCCCTCAACCCCTATCCGAGACACGAACGTTAAATTTTTGCTTCTGAAAAGAGAGAGAGAGAGAGAGAAAGAAAGAGAATAGGATAGGCTGTTGGTGATCGTAGTTTCAACGATGGTTGGTTGTTTCTACGCTCGTTTCGAGCAACGATAACGAGCAGACTTTCCTGCTACTCTATTGCTGTTGTTCCCTTTTCAGTTTACCCAATGCTCTTTTCTAATACACCTTAATCCTCTCTCACCACTGTTTTCTCTCTTTCTGTCCTTTTTTTTTTTTTTATAGATTTCGATCGTTTCTCTAAGGACTCTTGAGAAAAACACTTTCCGTTCTGCCTTTTAAACTCTGAACGAAATTTCATTCTTCGATATCTTTTATATATATATATATA
>NW_014569614.1:720125-722624 GCF_001313835.1 Polistes canadensis
TAAAACACAATGATGAATTCAAAACAAAAGGAGAGAGAGGGGGGAGAGAGAGAGAGAGAGAGAGAGAGAGAGGAATGCAATGCGAATAATAATTTAGAAATTAATTTAATCGTAATGATTATTTGACATTAAAATTTTGTATTAAATTTAAAATATTTTAAAACTTTTTATTATTATTTAAAATATTTTTTTGTTAATAGTATTAATAAAGACGCAATTATAATTTAATTACGTGTTATAACTTTTTTTTTGCAAAATAATTCTTATTATCTCTCTCACGCGTGATCAAAAGAAAACAAAAAAAAAAGAAGAAAATTATTAAAAAGAATTATTATTTCTCCGAGGAAAAATTTTCTAACAAATAATAACAATAAAATTACATTGACATAATAGTATCCCTCCCCCACCACCACCAACCACCACCCATTATAAGCATCGTTTTCTGTATAAAGGATATACAGTCGTATCACGATTATCCTTTATCAAAGTGTTATTTATATCTATACGTTTAATACATACACCGTTGCGAATGCAACTACTGTATTTCCTTTTCCATCGTGAAATCTAACAAAATAGATATAGATAGATATAGATAAATAGATAGATAGATAGATAGATATAGATAGATATAGATAAATAGATAGATAGATAGATATAGAAAGATATTAATCGATATACTCATCGATCGAAACGAAGAAGAACTTTCAATACCTTATATATACACCGTCATCTATGTTTGTATTTCTCTCCTTATCGATACTAACGTTTCTACGTAAACAAGCTTTAACCTAGGACGACTAAGAGTAGGTTGGTTTGGTGCATCAATTCAATACGGATTTAACAGTTTATTACTTTGCTGAATCGAGATCATATCAAAATATAGATCATATCGATACTATATTATATTCTTCTAATCTCTAACGTATATCTATAAAAACACCATATAATAGAAGAGAAAACTATTTGTTTCTAATTTCTAATATCCAACTGTGATTTATCAAACAACGTACGCGCAAATAATTATTTCACGAAGAAGAAGAAGTAGAAAGGAACAAAAATCTGATCAGATCAGGACAACAAGGAAAAGGGAAAAGAAAAGAAAATATACAAATATAACACATAACAATAATAACATAAAACAAATTTACAAATTCAAACTGTAGAAGAGAGAGAGAGAGAGAGAATTCGTGATTCGTTTCGTTACGGTTCGTGAATCACAGGAAAAATCATTTTTACCAACCAACCAACCCAACCAACCCAACCAACCAACCAATGCCAACCCGGTGGTAGCTTCGTTACTCGAAATTCGAATTTCACAGAACGAAACGGAGAAAGAAAGAAAAAAATGAAAGAGGATGGGAAAGATACAGGCCGACAGGGGGGGGTAGAGGGGGTTGAGGGGGCGGAGTTGCAGCAGGACCGAAGCAGCAACAGCAACAGTAACAGTAGCAGCAGCAGTATAGCGAGAGAAATATGCAGTTTGTTCACGGAAATCGAGTTTGACAGGACGAACGATCATTCATTCGAATTTCCATGGAGGTCATCATTGTGCAGTAGCGCGAGAAAGCGCACGCGCGTGCATTAGATCGACGGAAACCCACCTGGACAGGTGCGACTCGTTGCCCATCTCCCCCACTTCCTCTATATATGTACATATATATATATATATATATATATATATATATATATATATATATATATATATACCATCATAATCACCCTACCCCCCTATATACACTTCCTTCTTTCACCTCTTTTCTAACTCTTCATCACGGTTCAGTAAAACGAACTAAATAGAAAAAGAATGAGTGAGAGTGAGAGAGAGAGAGATAAACGTATAGATACGAGACTCCTGCGAGAGAAAAACATATATGAAGATATGGGGTTTTCCTCCTCTGTATAAGAAAAATAAAAAAAAAATAAAAAGAAATAAAATGAATGCACACGTGTGAGAGAAAAATACAGATATGAAACTTCTGTGAGAGAGAGAGAGAGAGAAAAAAAGAAATTGTATATACATGTGTGTGTGTGTGTGTAAGAGAGAAAGAGACGTGTATATATATATATAGGTGTATAAAATTCTTCTCGTGTGTGTATGTACGTGAAATGAAAGTAATGGTAGTGCGTGGCGTGCAGCAGCAGCAGGCACGACCAGGGGGTGGGGAAGAAAGAGGGGTGGCACACAAACGCGAATAATATCGTAACCGGACGAGCCACCCCTGGATTTAGCCGCGTTAACTCCGTTTCCCGCTCTAATGACGTATAGACCCGAGCAATTGGGTTTTCGTCCAAATGGAGCGAAATTCGCTGCCTGGATTTGAGCCTAGGACAACCTACCCTCCTCGTGTTCCCCCCTTCAACCCCCCTCCTCTCATCCTCCACGTCACCCTCTCTTTCTATGTATATATATATATATTCCTATCTCTCATTTGTACTCACTAACACTTTCCTTCTCAGTTATATTTTTAATATACTAATTCTTTTATTTAATACGCGTGT
>NW_014569614.1:723224-738528 GCF_001313835.1 Polistes canadensis
TATATATATATTCCTATCTCTCATTTGTACTCACTAACACTTTCCTTCTCAGTTATATTTTTAATATACTAATTCTTTTATTTAATACGCGTGTCCATATGGGGTTGTTGTTCGAAAAGATTAGTAAGGGTTGGTTGATCATAAAATAAAAAAAAAAAAGAAAAGAAAAATTGGAAAATCGTATTGTTAGATTTAAGATATATACAGATGCGTTTTTTTTTGTTCTTATTCATTATTATATTGTTTTGTATGAATTATTTTTTTCCTTTTAATTATTTTTACGTCACGAAATATAATTATAATAGAAAAATAATTGAATATGTTATTTATATAATAGTATTATAATATAAAATAAAAGCTGCTTTTAGGATTTAAAAATTAGTTAGAATATTATTTCGGCGTTGCGTATTATTTTAAAATAAAAGATAGGGTTTGTCGATCGTGACAAATTATAAGATTATAACCGTTGTTATTATTATCGTTATTATTATTATTATTATTATTATATCGAAATTAATGAATAATTAAATAAATATAAGCAGGTTGAATTTAAAAGCACGGTGAAGCTTCTACTATCTTTCTTCTATCATCACATTTTTCTCTCTCTCACGAATTTATTCGTTCGTATATTTATTGCTCGCTTTTCAGATAATATTATCGTATTCAAAATAAAAAAGTATAGAAATGATTGAAGAGAAACACCGAGCAAGTGAGGTTGCATTGATATTAAAATAGCATTTTCTTTTTGTCGTTTTTTATTTTTTTTTTTTTTTAGAATCAGGAATGAGTTTCATTAAATTAATGTCCCCTATCTAATTGTTATTTTTATTATTGCTGCCTTGTGAATTCAAAATTGTATCTTTTTTTTCCTTTTTTTTCTTCGCGTATTTAACGTAGTATGTTTCTTTTTTTTTATTGCAAATAAAAAAGAAATGAAGAATAAATAAAAATGAAAGATAAAAAAAATAAAAAACAGAATGATCGCGAAAATAATTGAGAAAACAACAGACAGTTTTTCGTTTGAATATTAATCCGAGATACGGGGAGTGAGTGTTCTTATAAAATAACTGTCCCGTATCATTATTATTATTATGTTAAAATAATCACAAATAAATAAATAAATAAATATATTTCCTCTTTCATGTATATATATCCTCCTCTGAATTTTTTGAAACGAACATGTTTCAAAAATGAAATGATAATGACAACAATTGGTAAAAATGAATAAAAAGAAAAAGAGAAAGAAAAAAAAACATTTTGTAATTAAAATATTAATAGAATTAAATGTGTTCTCTCTCTCTCTCAGAAATAATTGTCCCATTTTATTATTATTATTATTATTATTAATAATATTATTTACAAATAAATATAATTAAATAAATAAGGAAAAATATACGCGTGCAAAGCGAGAAGTTTTTAATTTAATTACGAATTTAGAATCGCACACAAAAGTAGAGGTAAAAAAAAACGAAAGAGAGAGAGAGAGAGAGAGATTATACGAGATAGGGAATATCTTTTTCCATTGAAAAACAAAGCGAGTGGTTAAAAACATGGCCTCGAGTTAAGCGAATATGGAAATTCGATATGCCGTTTAACAAAGCACAAATTGGTTCGTACAGTTATCACAGTGGTTATATCGCATAACCGGCCTATATACACATACCTATCTGCCTGTGCACATGCCGAATATATTCAAACTTTCAACTATACTTCTTTTATACTGATTTTTATTATTTTTTCTTTCTTTTTTTCTGTTTTTTTTATTATTTTTCCCTCGCCGGACAAATAGTTTTGTATTTTCATTTTCCGCCTACTATTTATTTAACGTTTTCACGTACCCGTTGAAAAATAAAGATATTATAGAGAAATTTGTTTCTAATAAAAAAAAACAACAACGAAATATTTTATAAATGTCGAGACTGTACGAATATAATATACTATACTACCCCCTATATTACACACATCCCTCTCGTAATTTAATTTTCAAATTATTCATACTTTTGTTATTCGTATAAATATTTTATATTGCATTATAATATAATAAGTAAGTAACAGTAGTAGTAATGGATTGATTATAATTTTTAAATGTTTTGAAAAACAAAAAAATGATATCGTAATTTAATTTTTAAATCACTGACGCACAAACCGAATTATTATATTATTTATAAAATATAATATTATTCCAATATTTTTTTATTATTTTTAAGAAACGCGCAAACAAAATTAAGTAAACAAAATTTATAATAGTTATATAAATGATGATAAAATTCATATTAATTTGCCGTCGCGGGAACAATTTAGAAAATCATATTGTTAAAATGGGGAGGGGAAAAAAAAACAAAAAAAAAAATGTATAAAACGTATCCAACAATATAGTATCCTCTTTTTTTTTCTTTTTTTTTTTTTTTTTTTTTTTTTTCTTCCTCTATATTAACTTGATAATATAAGCTAACGATCGCGAGGAACTTTCTTATTTAATTTTCTTTTAACCACGCGTCATTATTATCANATAGTTATATAAATGATGATAAAATTCATATTAATTTGCCGTCGCGGGAACAATTTAGAAAATCATATTGTTAAAATGGGGAGGGGAAAAAAAAATTGATTGCGAAGGTAATAGTTGAGATACAAGATTATTTTGTCCTTATTTTTTTTTTTTTTTTTTTTTTTTTTTTTTTTTTTTCTTTTTTCTTCCTCTATATTAACTTGATAATATAAGCTAACGATCGCGAGGAACTTTCTTATTTAATTTTCTTTTAACCACGCGTCATTATTATCAAGGTAGCAAAGCACGTGTCCCCCTAATCACGTTAAATTCGTAGTAAAGTACCTCGTCGATCTTCATCATCGGAACAATCGCTTTACTTCGTATAATCTTAGAAAGTATTTTCTTAAGAAACTTTGTCAAACTTTGTTCTTAATTAAAAGTACATTCTTGTATAGTTATACACAATATATATATAACATTACATATAAAAAAACCGATATATATATACATCTCATGGTTTCTTTTTTTATACGTTAATATTATTAGAATAAAAAAATCTTTTCCATCAATGTTATTTACTTCCTTAAAAAAGAAAAAAAAAAAAAAACAAATTATTCAAATATAAATTAAAAATGTGTTTCATTTTTCGAAGAATAAAAAAAACAAAATAGAGAGAAAATCCTAAATACTAAATAAATTATAAAACAACATTACTAAATACATATATTCTTATATTGCATCATCATCATCATTATCATCGTGTATCGTTATCAAAAGGTAACAGTTTCGAACGTATAAAGGTGTTTCGTTTATTCGTTCTGTGGTAAAGTGTTAAATGTTATAAGTAAGTTCTGCTCTGCCAAGTTTCTTCAAAGTAAAAAAAAAAGAAAAAAGAGAAAAAGAGATTGACTGGGCGGGGAGGGGAGAGGGGTGGTGTTGGAAGGTGCCGGAGGGATAACGAGAGTTATTTCTGATTTAAATAAACTCAGAAACGCGTGGGGCTGAGGATCTCGGAGTTGTCAAGATTCTGAAGAAGAGTTTACCAGAAAGAGAAAGAGAAAGAGAAAGAGAAAGGGCTGAGAGTGAGAGTGAGAAAGAGAAAGAGGGTTTTTCAAGGAGGAAGGTAGGGAGGGGGGCATTGGGGGTGGGAGAGGAGTTAGCGGAGACGACGGAACATGAATGTAATTTATCCTGGCTATAAGGGATGCGAAACGGGTTTCCTCTGGTTGAACTACGTTTGAACTTGCTTCCACTTTCTCTCTCTCTCTTATTATCTCTTTTACTCTTATTCTCTGTCTCTGTCTTTCTTATATTCTCTTCTGTTCGAGGTTGGTCTGTTTAAAGGAAAGAAGCTTGACAGGGCAAGGGAGTTTGCCAAGGGTTGTTAAGAGAGAAACGCCGTTCCGGTGAATCAAAGAAATATTATATCATTAATACAGACCCGAGGGTGCAATGGGACTGAGAGAATCTACGAGGGGTAGGGTGTAGCTTTGCTTCGACCTTTCTAATCCCCCCCTCCCACCCACCCTTTCCAGTCTTCCTTCTCTCCCTCACACTCCATCAATCCTATCCTCATCTACTTTTCCTATCATTCTCTTTCTCTTTTTCTCTGTATATCATCATCATCCCTTTACAAATCTTCTTACTGTTAACGGAAATGCATTTCTTTTTTATTAATCCAAAGAGAGCGCGCGTGCGTCTTTGAGAATTTCGTAAAGTGTTATATTATATCCACACTCGTTTTTTTTTATATATAATATAATCTTTTAGTTATTAGTATTTTATTTATATTTGTAATAGTTTTATAATATACGGGATATTATTTTTTTTTTTGATATTTTTCAATCTCCAATTGATTTGATTATTTTATACGTTAGTTTTATTTAGATTTTATTTTACGTATTACGTAATGTTATGTTTATATAAAAAAAAAATAAATTATTTGATAATATATATATATATATAATTCTGTTATATTTCTTTTTTCTTTTTAATAAAACCCCCAACATCGTTACGATACAAATGAATTTTCTATCTATCTTTCTTTCTCATAACGCGATGATAAACAAAATTAATTTCCCTAGAACTTTCCTAGTATTCCCAACTCTCCTAAATGGTGTATATACACATATATATATATACTATACTATACACCACTGTTATTAATATTCCTATTTAATTGCTATTTTGTATACTGATTAGATCGTACTCTAACACACGCGTATACACACGTCCCTAACCACAACACATTTTTAATAAAAATTCCCGTTTTCTTTCTCTTTCTCTATGGTAGTTGAAATTAATTTCCCTAGAACTTTCCTAGTATATATATATATATATATATACCACCTCAACCAGCCCACTAAAAGTAGATACCGATGTCGGTCAATTTGAATACATTACACCCTCCCGTTTTCCTATTGACTTTCGCTTCTCTGCTTTAGGAACTCTCGATATTTAGTTAGTTACACTCACCCTTACTCTCTTTCTCTCTCTTTCTCTTGTATACGTAATGCTAATGTTTCCCTTCTTCTCCCCAACACCCCAACACCTCAACCACTACACTGTTACTGCTTCTACTGGCGTGCCGAGATTAAACACCCACCAATGGCTCTTGTCCAAACGATCCCTCCCCCTCCCCTACCCCTCCCCCCAACCCCTCTTACCAACCCCCACCCCCACGGCATACCAAGAGGAAATCTACTTAGCTACGTTTCCAATGTTTGTGTTCTCCTCATTTACCTAATAATAACGTGTCATAAAAAATCAAAGAAAAAAGGATAAATAAATAAGTAATCAATTGAAATGAAATCTATAAATGATGTTAAATTATTCAGCCTCTTTTTTTTTTCGTAACACGATTTGTAAAAATTCTATATAGGGGGAGGGGATATATTTAAGGTATTTAACCCTTGTTTGCATGATTTTTTCTTTTTTTTTAAAATAAATCAGGGTGATGTAATTAATGCTTTAGATTAAAGGAAAAATATTTAAAAAAATTCTAATGCTATTTTTTGACAACTGCGTTTTGTTGTACGCAATAGTCGCTTAAAAAGTTGCCAGCAACAACAAATATACAGTACAAGGGTTTTGAGTACCTTTTTTTGTTGACTAAATATTATGATTGAAATTTCCACCATCATGCAAAGAAGGGTTAATAACCACGAATAACATTATACGATGATAAAGAATTGTAATTGAAATTGAAAAAAACGAAAGAAATAAAAAGAGAGAGAGAGAGAGAGAGAGAGACAAACGAACAAAAAACTGCTGCCTCCTCCCCCCTCCAAAATAACAAAAATATAAAACAAGAAAGTAAAAGAAAATAAAAGGTAAAAAAAAAAAAAAAAAAAAAGAAATAAAACAACCCGGAATAGGAGAAAAAATCTTCATTACTCGTGATGGGCCGGGGGTGGGTTGTCGGTGGTGGTGGTAAAAGCGTGGTAGCTCGTCGCAATGGATAAAAGCAACTGGAAACTGTGAAACGTGTAGTCACGTTTCATGGTTCGGTTGTATTCAAAACTGCGACAATGGTTTTCGGAACAAAGATGAATCGTAAACGTATTTACGAGGGCGAATTCGTTCGAGAAAAGAGTCGGATAGATAAATAAAAAAAAAAAAGGAAAAAAAAGAAAAAAGAGAATAGAACAAAAATCAAACCCTTGGAATTTTCATCTAAAAGCAAATACTCCCCCCCCTCCCGTCCTCCCCCACCCCCTTCTCCCTCCCTTAACTACTATCCTAACTTTTTATCGAATCGTGTAATATCGTAGAAAACAAAGGCAACTATTTCTATATGATCGATTACATTTGAAAATTAATTTCAAATAATAATAATAATAATAATAATTGTAATGATTTATTAATTAATCAAATTTTTATACGAAATGTTTCGATATATATATATATATATATATTAATTCGATATATGAATGAATGTAAATAAATGAATGCAATGATTATTAATTCATTTAAATTACTAACTAAATTGTTTTGTTAAGAAGAATATTGTTAAAAAAGAGAAAAAAAAAAAAAATAAAAAATAAATAAAGAAAAATATATTATCAGAAGAATTTTATTATTACTACGTATATATACAAGCGAACGATTGCTATGCATCGATCATTTTTGAAAGCTTTATATTTATCTCTGAAATTATATATCTACATTTTACAATGAATTTTGCATATTACAGGTAAAGCTTTATACTATTATTTTCAACCAAAAACGTATCTCTCGACGAAGAGTAAATATATGTAACGTACATTTATACGTACACGTATATACACACACACACACACATATATATATATATATATAGGATAATACGTGGGAAAATGACTATTGGATTTTGTTTAAAAATGTATAAACAGACGTGGCAAGTAAGCGGATTATTATGACGTAAATTAAATCTACTCTGTATATATACATATATACATATACACACATAATATTCACCAATAAATGAATCTCTATTACTGAAATAATAGTACGAATGAAATGAAAAATAATAATAATAATAATAATATTTTTATTCTCCCGGTATTGATTTATAAAAGATTTTTTTTCAATAACAAAAAAAATAATAATAATATATTGATTCTTCTTCTTTTTATTCTTTTTTTTTTTTTGTATTCTTTTTTATATTCCATTCACTGTTCATTCCCAGCAACGATCTCTCTCACGTAATATTTTTTTTTAATATAAAGAGTAAAAAAAAATTAAAAGGAAGAAGAAGAGCAGAAAAGAAACAAAAAAAAAATTAATAAATAAATAATATTTTATAACACCAAACCCCCTCTTCTCCCCTTTCCCTCTTTCTTCGTACGAGTTTTTCGAATATTAAAAAAAAAAAGAAAAAAAAAAAAGAATCTTTGCGCTACGCTTTTTAAATTCTCGATATATTGATCTCACCTAGTAGATCTTTATTTCTTCTTTTTTGTTTGTTTTATTGTAAATAAAAGTCGTGTTTTGAAATATGTTTTGACATAGATACCGATAGTTTTATTAATAGTTGTGCATCGTGTTATAAACTCGTATAAATGATTTTTTTTTCTTTTTTTCTTCTTCTTTATTTTCTTCCTTTTCTTTTCTATCTTTCAATAAACTTATTTGAAACATTTAAAAAAAAGAAGAAAGAAAAAAACGTGCCAACAAGTGTGATCAAAAATTATTATTTGCTCGATATTTAAAAATCGCATAAATGATAAAAAATATAAGAGAAGGAGAAAGAGACATTAGAAAAAACGAAAAAAAAAAAAGAAAAAGAAAACGAAAACGAAGCAAGAAAGTTTTTTCAATCGATCGATTATACGCTTCTTATTCTTCTTCTTCTTCTTATTCTTCAATGTAAAAGCTTAATGGATGCGGAGTAAGATGATTGGTGGGGTGGGGGGGGGGGGGAAGGGTGAGGTAGGTACCTTGTTTATCCGCATATTCCCAAGGCCGAACAAAGAAAGTGGTAAGAGAATTAAAAAATGAAAAAGAAGAAAAGGCAAAGACAGAGACAAATAAAGAGAGAGAGAGAGAGAGAGAGAGAGAGAGAGAGAGAGAGAGAGATAGAGGAAAGAAAAGTAAAAAAAAATAAGTAAAGTACTCAGAAAAGATAGCACTAGAGAAATTAGATTATGTACTCGTCTTTTACTCTTACTTACTCTGCCCCCCCCCTCTCTCGTTTACTTTTCAATTCATTCTTACTACTTAAGAAAAAAAAAAAGTAGAAAAAAAAAAGAAAAGAAAAGAAGGGTGGATGGGGGAAATAAAAATTGTGTAAGTATAAAGTAATAGTAGTAGTAGTAGTAGTACTTGTTGTTTTAGGGGTGGTTGCAATAATAATATTGTAGCACGGGTCGAATCTCTTAAGTAATGGGTGTTAATTAATTAATCGAACGAATATGGGGAGGGGAGGGGAGGGGTGAAACGGGGTGGGAGGGGGTCCTACCTAGCAACCTAACCATCCTGTTATCTTTCCTTTTAATCCATTGGGATTCCCAAGTACTGGTTGGTTGGTACTTAGGGTCCGAAAATGCAGCCTATCTTTAATGAAAGCGTAAGCTTACTACTTGCTTGCTAACCAGCTAACGCGAGTTTCGTGAAACTACGGGGTAGGTACACGCGTATTATAATGGCCGTTTCCGTTGTATTAAGTTCAGCATAAGGGATAGATTCGACCAATCTCACCTACCCTAGCTACACCCCATCTACCACCCCATCTATCACCCCACCCAACTCCCATCACTCATCAACACATCGATCAGTATACATGGATGGAAATTTTCATGAATGTTAAATTGAAACAATGCTTTTCTAATATTCATTATAATTCCATCCCCCCCCTCTACTCTACCCATAAGCTGCTCTTTTATCAATGTTTATTAATATTTTATTAAAACGCTAATTACGTCTCGTGAGAAAATTCGTAGATTTGTATTATTATAAATGAATTTTTGTGAGACGATCAATTTTTATTAGATTGTGTTATGTTTTAACTGCATTTTTTCCGAATTGTATATTTATTAAATTATGAAAATTATATCTGACGAAATAATTATTATTAATAATACACGTCTTTTCTTTCTTTTTCTAAATTTATTTATAATGAAAAATAAATTTTTACACGTGGCGAATAAGAAAATGAATTAATATATCATTGATATACAATACATGATTTTTTTTGTTTTACACTGTATTTAATATGTAATTTTATTTTTCTTTTTTTTTGTTTTACTATGAAAATTATACGACCGAGAAAAAAAATGATAGATACATCGTTTCAGAGAGAGAGAGAGAAAAAAAAAGAAAGGAATAAAAATTAACAAAGCAATGGCTAATATTGAAACGCTTTAACGTAACCATGATCCTCTTTTCGACTTCCGTGACACTTTTCGGTCAGTTTGAGATAGGTAAAAGGGTGATGTTCATGAAATAGAAAAGGGACAGAAACATAAAGTGAAATGGAGGAAAGCAAGCAAAGTTTTTTTGCGGCTTCGATTTCCATTGGTTCGTAAAGGACGTGTTACGGAACAATTTCCATTTCACTTTTATCAAACCATCGAATTTGTTCTAACCATCGGCTAGCTAGGTTCTTTTCGACGGGTTGTTGTTTTTTTTTTTCGTACCCGTTCCGTTCTTTTTACTTCCCTTAACAGTCGTTAGTTTTCCATACCCATCGTCGACTTTTCAAAACCAAACTTTTTCATCCCATCCCGACCTATTTTATATTTTTTTTTTGGATATCATAAATTGGGTTCTTCAATGGGATTAGTAATAATCATAGTGTAAGGGGGATTTTTAGTTATATTAAAAACTTTAGTCAAAAATAGTTATAAAATATTTTAAATTGTAAAAAGTATCTGTACAAAAAAAATTCTGTGTTAGATTGTTTTAACAACAAACTTGGCATCATCATAGAAAAAATAAGATGAGAGAAAAAATTGAAAAGAGTATTATGTTACGTGTGATTTTTTATTTGTTTTTTATTTTATACATTAAACACCTATATCGATTTCTCGAATTATCTTGTATATACATAGTTATATATAATGTGTGCGTGTGAATATATGTGTAGAAAGAATGAGTGAGTGAGTGAGAGAGAGAGAGAGAGAGAGAGAGAGAGAGGAAGAAAGAAAACGTTTTCTAAAGAAGAAAGAAGTCAATCTCAATGGAAGTAACTTTTCAATTTTCTCTTTCAACTTCGACTGAAGAAAACTAAAGAAGAGAGAAGAAAGTTCGGTCAATTTCCTCAATGATGAAACGAAAAAGAGAGAACAAGAGAGAGAGAGAGAGAGAGAGAGAGAGAGAGAGAAAGAGAAAGAATAGGTTGATGTCTTTCTAGGAGATGTTAGACGACTCTAGGTAAAGAAACTTGTTCTATTATAAACTATAATCGAACTGAAGTAGTTTTATTAATCGAATGATACTTTTATACGAAATTATATATCCAATTTATAGATTAACCAAAAAAATATATTCATTAATAATAATTCTTAATGATAAGGTATCAACAGGGAACTTGGACATAAAAAAAAAGAAGTAGAACATAATTTAACTAAGTTGGACGTTTCGTCCCTTTATTGGGACTTCTTCGGCAACTTAATTTTTACAGTTAAGCGTTTTTTTTCATTTGGTAGACATACATTTTTTCTTTTTATTAATATTCAAAACACAAAACATCTAAACTTCGTTAAGTATTCCCTCGTTATAATTTGAAACCCTCGATATAATGTTTATGTCCATGTTCCCAGTGATACCTTTATCATTAAGAATTACAATTTTGGACGAGATAAATAACTGATTAATAATAATAATAATAGTAATAATAATAATAATGTTTATACGATAATTAATTGTCATATTGTATAATTAAATATTTTTCCCAATAAAATTGATAATCATATATGTTAAAGGATTAATTATCTATATATATAGATAGATAGATATATAAATAGAAAAAAGATAGACGAGTGTAAATAGTAATAATCGATAATCGATTGGATAAGATCGATTAGATCAATCAAGCGTAAATCTTACAAAAGGTTTTTTTAAAAGAGAATTAAACGTTCGTGGAAGAAAAGAAAAAGGAGAGAAAAAAAAAATAGATTCTCGAATAAATCTTGGAAAATGTAATTCTCTTCTAAGATATTTTCAAAGTGTAAGAGAATGAGATAGGTAAAAGATAGTAAGAAGATAGAAAGATAGTGTAGGTAAACGACGGGATCAATGCCGATGTTAGATCTCGACGTGGTCTTAAGTGAGTTACTTTAATCCAATCGCAAATAGAACGAGATCCGATTAACTCGCGTTAGCTGGTTATTTCGAACGAACCAACCCCATTCCAACTACCAACCAACCAACCAACAAACCAACCAACCAACCGACCAACCAACCAAGGTCTTGTCTTTCATATTTGATTTCACCTGAGAACACTGAGAACAAACCGCGAAAAGCAAAGCAAACTTTTCATTTAAATTAATTACTCGATATATATATTTTTATTTTTTTACAAAGAAATTTGCCGAAAAGAAAGAAAAGAAACAGAAAAAAAGACACACGACATATAACGCAAGAAGAAAAAAAAATATAATAATTTGCAAATGAATCATTTATTAACTTTTTCATCCCATCCAATATAATATGATAGATATAAAGAAAAATAAAAACAAAAAAAAAAAAGAAAAAGAAATGCAACACAACCAACAACAACGATTACGACCGACAACAAAAGAAACACAGGACGACACTGCTCCCATGATTATTCGATCAAGTAAACAAACATATGCATGGGATATATAAACGTTGAGATTGCAAATTAAAAACTGGCAGCAACGGCAAGTAGAAAACATAGAAATAAAACGGACGCGATTGTTATTATTATACGAGTACGAAAGACAGATGGAGAAAGAAAGAAAGAAAGAAAGAAAGAAAGGGGGCTAGGAGGGGGGGGAGGAAGACGAAAAATAAAAAGAAATAATAGAACATTTTAATATATAAATAGAAAACTTACTTACTTATATATAATTATTATACAACGCGAAGTAAAATAAACAATAGAACAAATGTTGTGAGATTATTGTTAATAAAATATACGAAAATACTTCAATGCAATCCTCACAAAAGATTCCCCCCTTCGTTCAATTTTATATATATATCTATATATTAAAAACCTATAACAACAATAACCCCAAAACAATAATATTAATAATAATAATAATGTAATAATTGTGCGTGTATGTTCGATAAAATGATCAGAGAGTTTGTAACGAGTAGTTAATCGTTTTAAATGAAACATCCGTGCAATCTTCTATGGTTCCGCGATCAGGTAAAATGGATTTTCCAAAGAGATACGGAAAATATAAATTCACGAGTGTGTAACGATAATGAGAGAAAGGACACTGAATATAACCAAGAGGGAACCGTAATCGATGTATGGGTGATGGTGGTGGTGGTGATGATGGTGGTAATCGGTTGCGTGCCAGACCTACGATAATATTGAAAATTCCGATTCATTAGTAGCACACTTTGCGAATACCATACCAATACATATTATTATTATGCACACACATATACATATACGTATATATATATATATATATATATGTCAAAGGCCCCCACCGACGTGGGAACGTTGCAGATGATCGAGAGGAAGTAATGAGTTGCTTTATAACTATGTTGGTTTACCAACGACCTGCCAATTAATTCAATACATTAAATAAACGATGAAAATTCAAAACCCTACTACTCTTCTCTTTCTCTTTCTCTTTCTCTTTCTCTCACTCACTCATCAACGCACACTCACACATATGGTTAGTTATTCATTCTTTTTTCTTCTCTCTCTCTATCTGTCTGTCTCATTTCGTGCAACTAACACGCTCTATTTCTTTGTCGAATATTCAAGACCACCGCTTTTTTCATTTTTTTTTCCCCCTCTTTCATCGTCATCATTTTTTCTTCTTACACGCGTCTCCTCTCCTCTCCTCTTTTTTTTACACATGACTCTTACTTTTCTTCAAAACCCTTTCTTGTCTTGAAAACACAATTTAACAACAACAATTCCTATCCGTATTTTTAAAACCCGCAATAAATATATTTCACGAAAATAACGAAATTATTATTAACTAATTAAGGCTACGATGACGATTTTTTTATTTTATTTATTTTTCTAAATTTGTTATATGAAAGAAACGAACACATAAATAAATAAAATAATAAATAAAATAAAATTTGTATCGATCAACGAGCGTGTGTTCGTCTAGAAATCGTCGAAACGAAAAGTTCAAGAAATAAAAAATGAAAAAAGATGTGGACAGAGAGAAGGGGTTGTTGGGATGGGGGTGAAAAGCAAGGATAGCGAATAAAATGGTAGACTCACTCTCGACTGAGAGTAGTAGTCTCGAGAGGGTTTCGTTTCTTTTTCTCGGCGTATCAAGCCAAACATAGTCGGTAGGAAAACCTTTCTTTTCTTTTCTTTTCTTTTCTTTTCTTTTCTTTTCTTTTCTTTTCTTTTCTTATTTATTCTCTTTTTTCGTTCCCTGTTTTTCTTTTTCTTTTTTCTTGCCGGGGGAGGAGGGGGTGAGGAGTGGGGGTGGTTGTAAGGGTTGAAAAGTTTGGTAGTGGTGGTCCTCGCTAATGACGACGTTTCGCGACCCCCCACCCCCACACCCCCTCCTCACCCCTCCCTTCTACCACCCTTTTTCTTTCGTCTTACTTCTACGAGAGAACTTATCCTCTTCCTATCTCAAAATTCTTTTTGCGCTAATTCTTTGCAAATATTGTTAAAGGGGGTAGAGGTGGAGGGGGAGGAAAAAGAGGAGAAGGTTTTTTTTTTGCTACACAAATTTGCCTTCCTACTTACTTACTTACTTACTTACTTACTTACTTACTTACTTACTAATTTTTTTTTCTCTCTCTCTCTCTCTCTTTCTCTTTTTTGTTATTTTTGTGTTTTAATATTTAACACAGAGTAGTTTTGTTTAACTAATCCGAATTCGGCGTATTTTTCTCCACACGTTGTTTGGATAAATATATAATTAATTAATGAACAAGATTTTTGTGTGAAATAAAAGTGGAAATCTTGTTCGCATTCGAACGTACGTATGTATGTATGTATTGTATGTATGTATGTATTGTATGTATGTATGTCCAGTTCACGTCGTAAACTTCAAGGGATGCTGCACACGTGCTTCAGATGAATTTCTATCTCATCGTGACGCCAGCTGGGATGTACACAGAGAGAATGAGAAAGATGGAAACAGAAGAGAGAAGAGGGTGGGTGGGAGGGGGGGGGGAGAGAGAGAGAAATTAAAAAGAAAATGATATTAAGACTTGATCGGTAAAGTTCACGATACGTGTGTGATAATATAAATAGAACAAAATTATATTCTTTCAAATTTTTTGATTAATATAATATACTCGGGGGGTGTATGTGTGTAATTAAATTTAATACTAATTTAAATATTATATTACTTTACTATATTAAATGTGAGTATATTTTATTAAGTTGTAAATATCGTTATGCATCTCTGTAACCCTATTTTATAAATACCACATTTATATTTATAGTACTAATAAATTATTATTAATATTATTATTTATATTGAGAAAAAGAAATAGAAATTTTATATACTAATCATTTATTTATTAATATTAGATTGATTGCATTTATATAATATTATTATTAATGGAAAATTTCACACAGATGACACTATTAAATTACTTTTATTATTTTATTTCCAATAATATCGAATCTTTTATAGATATTTCCTTGGATTTTATAGAGAAAAATAATATATTAAAGAAATAAAAATTAGTAATATTTTGAAGCTCACTTTTATTCAATTTCCCATTTCTTATTTCTTACATTATCCTTTAATAAACACATTTATCTATCTATCTACGATATTTAAATTAACCCTCTGTGGGTCTGTGTTACTTTCAGGTAACATGATCATTTTTCGGCATTTTATCAAATAATTTTAGTTTTTTTAATGAGATGGCGAATATATCTCAATTTTATGTTTCTGAGACAACTTATACCAATATTCATGATAGTTGCTAATACCATCAACCTGAAATAACTAAATAAATGTTTTGCAAACTGTTTGCAGTAAAGGCAAGCAAAACCTTTTTTTTCAATTGATATATTATTTGTGATTCTGTCGGTATTTACCGAATAAAAAATTATGTATATTATAGTTGTGAGTTTAAATATTAATAACAACTTATCTTTTTGCATTTCAAATATCATTTTGTTACTTTTTTTTTATGATACAGTCCTGTTACTTTGAAGTAACAATGGCCTATAAGGAAAATTTCTGT